>NC_135749.1:41217500-41517500 GCF_041903045.1 Epinephelus lanceolatus
CCCATTGAAACTGAAGGAATTATTATTATTATTATTATTATTATTATTATTATTATTATTATTTTTAACCCCAATTAATTGCCTTTTTGGGAGGCTTAACATACTCAAAAACTCATGAAACTTTGCAGATATATCAGAACTGGTGAACTATTTGATATTTTAAGTGTCTTGTGCTCAGGTGCCAAAAAATGGCGCCCCCTACAAAATTTCAATGAAGCAGCGCCCAAAGCTAGTTTGACCTGCATGTATGAAACTTGGTTGATACATGTAACACTCCAAGACATACAAAAAAGCCTCTTAGAGTCATGCTCTAAGCCAAACAGGAAGTCAGCCATTTCTAATTCATTTGTGCCACTTTTGTGCATTTTTGCCCATCTCCAGTGCTCATAAATTGACGAACTAGTACTAGAGATTTTATCCGATTGACTTCAAACGTTGGTCTGTCCCATTGAAAGACCTTGAAGAAGAGAAGTTATTAGTGTTGAGTTTTCGTCAAACTGTGTCACTGTGGCAACTCCATGTGTCGCCATTAAACAGGAAGTGCATATATATTTGGTACTACACATAGCGCCACCGACTGGTAACAGTAAGTAAGTCGTTTCAGACACTTGTTTTTTGATTTACCTGAAATTGACATGCTGTGGTCTATATTTAATGTATAAAAGCAAAACGTAGCAAGTTGACCAATAGGAAGTAACAGTGAATCTGTGTATCATTTGTTCATTTGTTTTTCAAAATAAAACCAAATATGAAAAAACAAAATAATGACTTGCTTTTGTAATATTTCTTTCCAGAACCAAAATGAAAAACGGATAACAACTTTTTTTCCGATTTTCTGTTTAAATGGAAAATGGAAAAAACGGATAATGGGCTGGGATTCAGGGCTTTCATACACTTTCAATATTTTCATCTCTCGCACATTGCGTGACCTGGAAGCCAAGTTTTTTTTTTTTTTTTTAAATTATTGTTATTACTATTATCATTATTATTATTATTATTATTATTATTGAAGAAATATACAAAGATATCACACAAAATATCGGGACAAAAACGTTACATCAGTGAATGAAATAAAAAAAAATAAATAAATAAATAAATAAATAAAGGAGGCTTGAGGTACTTGTATAAAGAGATCTGCAGAGGAACTTTTGAACTTCGCAGAGGAGCGCTCCATTCTCAACTGCTTGTAGCCTAGTTATGGCTTTATCCCTATCTTTATTCAAGAGAGTGGTATATCAGTTTGAGAGCATTAATTATTGATTTCATGTTCAGATTTTGTAATATTGTCTCTCAAACCCTGTCCTCGTACTCAAATAGCCTCTACTTGCGCTTAGATCTACTGTTTCTGCTCAAACTGTGTGCTTGCACTCAGATACCATGTTGCTTGCATAGATTTCCTGCTTGAGCTTTAGCTTTTCTCCTTGCTCTCAAACTGTTTCTGTGCGCTCGCAGAATTTCTGCTCTCAGATTTCTGCCCTGCTCTTGGATTTTTTTGTGTAACAACCCTGTCAAAATCCCCCAACCAATACAACGCCAGGTTTACTGTTGACCAAAGAAATTATCCCTGCCTCCCGTCCGGACGGGTACTCTTTAACTGAGTTCATCCACTCCCACCCTCCAGGGCTTTATTAAATGTTCTTCCCTTGCTTTCTTTACGATTTTTGGAATGACGCTTGATTGTCACAAATTTGCATTATACCACTTCCATTCAGACTGCAGTCGAGATAGCGTATGTATTCCCCCAATGCCAGTTTGTGCATATTCAATACGCACCTAGGAACCTTTTGCAAGCACTGGTTTCTTGTAGGACTGGTCAGAGTGAGAACTACATCCGGTTCATGGAAGCTAACGCTTTGGCTAACAACTGCTGCATGTGGAGGCTGCAAATTTGGAGAAATTGTTCAATATGAGGTAAGCTGTGCTAAGGTAAAAATACGTGCCAGCTTGTTGTTTGCTTCTACTGCTGACATTCTCCTGTCCTCAGATAGTACCTATCTAACCTCAAACACAGCTGTAAGACCTAATATATATTTAGATTGCTTCTCGCTGATTTCTCTTCAAGAACTGACCGCAGTGATTTCTTCATCGAAATCATCAACGTGTCTCTTAGACCCCATCCCAACTAGGCTACTTAAGGAGGTCTTACCTTTAGTTAACACTCATATATTAGATATGATCAATATATCCTTATTGACAGGCTATGTACCACAGTCTTTTAAAGTAGCTGTAATTAAACTTCTCCTAAAAAAGTCCACCCTGGATCCAGAGGTGTTAGCCAACTATAGACCAATATCTAATCTTCCCTTTATGTCAAAGATCCTTGAGAAAGTAGTCGCAGACCAGCTGTGTGATTTTCTCCATGATAATAATTTATTTGAGGAATTTCAGTCAGGATTTAGAGTGCATCATAGCACTGAGACAGCACTAATTAAAATTACAAATGACCTTCTGATTGCTTCAGACAAAGGACTTGTCTCTGTACTTGTTTTATTAGATCTTAGTGCGGCGTTTGACACTACTGACCATCAAATTCTGCTACAGAGGAGACTGGATCACTTATTTGGCCTAAAAGGTTCTGCACTAAGCTGGTTTAAATCTTATTTATCTGATTGTTTTCAGTTTGTTCACGTTCATAATGAGTCATCCTTACGTACTAAAGTTTGTTTTGGAGTTCTGCAAGGTTCTGTGCTCGGACCAATCCTGTTTACTCTATATATGCTTCCTTTAGGTAACATCATTAGAAATCACTCTGTAAACTTCCATTGTTATGCGGATGATACACAGTTGTATTTATCTATGAAGCCAGAAGAAAGTAATCAATTAACTAATAGTTTCTCTAGATGGCATTGCTATGGCCTCTAGCACTACCGTAAGAAACCTCGGAGTAACATTTGATCAAGATTTGTCTTTTAATTCTCATTTAAAACAAACCTCATGAACTGCATTTTTTCATCTGCGTAATATTGCGGAAATTAGGCCTATCCTTACGAAAAGATGCAGAAAAATTGGTCCACGCTTTTGTTACCTCAAGGCTGGATTACTGTAACTCTCTATTATCTGGTAGCTTTAGTAAGTCCTTAAAAACTCTCCAGCTAATTCAGAATGCAGCAGCACGTGTACTAACAGGAACTAAGAAACGTGATCAGATTTCTCTTGTTTTAGCTTCTCTGCACTGGCTCCCTGTAAAATCCAGAACTGAATTTAAAATCCTACTGTTGACTTATAAAGCTCTGAATGGTCAAGCTCCATCATGTCTTAGAGAGCTCATAGTGCCATATTATCCCACCAGAACACTGCGCTCGGAGAATGCAGGGTTACTCGTGGTCCCTAAAGTCTCCGAAAGTAGATCAGGAGCCAGAGCCTTCAGCTATCAGGCTCCTCTCCTGTGGAATCATCTTCCTGTTGCGGTCCAGGAGGCAGACACCGTCTCCACATTTAAGACTAGACTTAAGACTTTCCTCTTTGATAAAGCTTATAGTTAGGGCTGGCTCAGGCTTGCCCTGTACCAGCCCCTAGTTAGGCTGACTTAGGCCTAGTCTGCCGGAGGACCCCCTATAATACACCGGGCACCTTCTCTCCTTCTCTCTCTCTCTCGTGTCCTATAAAACTATAACTATAATATTATTACTTTCAATGTTTTTGTAAGCTACTGTCATTACCTGCATCTCTCTCTCTCTCTCTCTCTCTCTCTCTCTCCCTCTCTGTCTCTCTCTCTCTCTCTTTGTCTCATTGTGTCATGCGGATTACTGTTAATTTATTATGCTGATCTGTTCTGTACAACATCTATTGCACGTCTGCCCATCCTGAAAGAGGGATCCCTCCTCAGTTGCTCTTCCTGAGGTTTCTACCGTTTTTTTCCCCCGTTAAAGGGGTTTTTTTGGGGAGTTTTTCCTTATCCGCTGCGAGGGTCATAAGGACAGAGGGATGTTGTATGCTGTAAAGCCCTGTGAGGCAAATTGTGATTTGTAATATTGGGCTTTATAAATAAAATTGATTGATTGATATTACTGCATCTTGCTAACTCGGCCATTCTGGATGTCACTAACTCAGTAACTCAGCTTCATCTCCAGAGCCTTTGTGCTCCACTGTCTCTCAGGTTATCTCGTATTGCAGCGGTGCCTGGATTGTGTGACGTGTGTGGTTGTGCTGCTGCCGTGGTCCTGCCAGATGCCTCCTGCTGCTGCTGTTATCATTAGTCATACTTCTACTGTTATTATACACATATGATTATTGTCACACATGTATACTATCAGATATTAATATATTATTATTAATTATAATATTATTACTTTCATTAATGTTGTTGTAAGCTACTGCCATTACCGTCTATCCTGCACCTCTCTCTGTCTCTGTCTCTCTCTCTCTCTCTTTCTGTCTCATTGTGTCATACGGTTTACTGTTAATTTATTATGTTGATCTGTTCTGTACGACATCTATTGCTCGTCTGTCCATCCTGGAAGAGGGATCCCTCCTCAGTTGCTCTTCCTGAGGTTTCTACCGTTTTTTTTTTTTCCCCGTTAAAGGGTTTTTTTGGGGAGTTTTTCCTTATCCGCTGTGAGGGTCCAAAGGACAGAGGGATGTCATATGCTGTAAAGCCCTGTGAGGCAAATTGTGATTTGTGATATTGGGCTTTATAAATAAAATTGATTGATTGATTGATTGACATATTGGAATAGACTTCATGTGACAAATATTTTTTTACGTTATTTGAAGATTTATGTTTGTCGCGACTCGCAAATTCTCTACATTCGGCCATAACGGCAGCATAGAAATAATGCTGCAGTAGTAAGAGTACTGACAACAGGAGCAGCAGTGATGAAGACTCTGATGGAAATCACGATGCACTTCCTAGCACCAGTGTTCTAAGTGGAAAAACTTGAGCTCTGTTTCACATTTGATTATAATAGTTGGTGTTATAGTCAGGACATTGAAAGTAATTGTGTGGCATCAATAAAATCTACATACCTGAGACAGGAATATGTGTTTTAATGTATATATATATATATATATATATATATATATATATATATATATATTATATTTTACCTTTTATGCTTGTTGTCGGCATAAATAGGCTACCTAAATGTATATCTATTCTGTGTGCTAAAGACAAATTAGCAATCTCTACTTAATTTAATGTGGAGCTACATTAGGGTCAAAAGTTTTGTACTTGAAAAAATAAAATTTGAAAATTGAAAATTCATGTGTTGATCTTGAATTTTGAAAAATACAACAATGTATTCAAAATAAGTGTATGAGACATTTTTTCAGGTTAAATATAATTTTGATTCACTTTGGTAATTCTTTTGAATTAATAATTTATTTTTACTTTTCACTTCCATATATATTTTGACATTTGAGGTCTTATTTTTTTCAGTTGCATGTTATATCTTTTCAGATTCAGATCTTATTTTTTACAGTTTCAAATCTTATTTTTTCACTTTCAAATCTTTTTTTCACTTTCAGATCTTTTTTTTCAGTTTCAAATCTGTTTTTTGAGTTTCAGACTTTTGACCCTGATGTGGCGTGGGGGACATGGCATCAACTGAGAGGGGTGTGGAATCATGAGTGGCAGTGCCTTCAGGGAACGTAGGAACCAAAAAATTTCTGACAACACTTATAGGCTATACACCATATTCATGTGATTGGCAGTGTAAAAATTGATGCCAGTGACAAACTTCCATTTAGAAATCTGTTTTAGACAGTACTGAGCACCAATTGTGGCATAAGAGCGATATATTATGCCAGATTTTGCAGTTCAACAGCCACATTTTAAGTGCTGATATGTCCGATTTCCACATAGCACTGTGAACGCAGCATAGTGTCCGCTTCGCTTGGATGATGGCGTCAGGTCGGTCGGGTCAATCTGCTGGAGCCCATACATCCAGCACACAGATGAGAAATGTTAACTAAGTTTTGGGAAACCATAACAAATATTAAGGGGTTGTTTTTGTGACAACATACATTTCCACAGCTCCATCGTCACGGCCCTGTTGATGCTTCCACATCCAGACGTGTCCCCTGGATGAAACCTTTGAGCTTGGGGAAAAGGAAACAATCCTAAAACACCTCCCTACTCACCTGACCTGGCTCCAAGTGATTTTTGTGGCACCAGGTGAGTAGGGAGGTGTTTTAGGATTGTTTCCTTTTCCCCAAGCTCAAAGGTTTCATCCAGGGGACACGTCTGGATGTGGAAGCATCAACAGGGCCGTGACGATGGAGCTGTGGAAATGTATGTTGTCACAAAAACAACCCCTTAATATTTGTTATGGTTTCCCAAAACTTAGTTAACATTTCTCATCTGTGTGCTGGATGTAGGGCTCCAGCAGATTGACCCGACCGACCTGACGCCATCATCGCAAGCAAAACGGACACTACGCTGTGTTCACAGTGCTATGTGGAAATCGGACATATCAGCACTTAAAATGTGGCTGTTGAACTGCAAAATCTGGCATAATTTATCGCTCTTATACCGCAATTGGTGCTCAGTACTGTCTAAAACAGATTTCTAAATGGAAGTTTGTCACTGGCATCAGTTTTTACACTGCCAATCACATGAATATGGTGTATAGCCTATAAGTGTTGTCAGAATTTTTTTAGTTCCTACGTTCCCTGAAGGCACTGTCACTCATGATTCCACACCCCTCTCAGTTGATGCCACGCCCCCCACGCCACATCAGGGTCAAAAGTCTGAAACTCAAAAAACAGATTTGAAACTGAAAAAAAAAGTTCTGAAAGTGAAAAAAAGATTTGAAAGTGAAAAAATAAGATTTGAAACTGTAAAAAATAAGATCTGAATCTGAAAAGATATAACATGCAACTGAAAAAAATAAGACCTCAAATGTCAAAATATATATGGAAGCGAAAAGTGAAAATAAATTATTAATTCAAAAGAATTACCAAAGTGAATCAAAATTATATTTAACCTGAAAAAAAACATTTCATACACTTTTTATTTTTAATACATTGTTGTATTTTTCAAAATTCAAGATCAACACATGAATTTTCAGTTTCAAATTTTATTTTTTCAAGTACAAAACTTTTGACCCTAATGTAGCTCCATAATTTAGCATCAGCTTGAAAGCAAAAGCACATTCAGGCATCAAGGGGATAAAGGGACTTTTAATTTACACACGTGTGTATTTTTTTTTTTTTACTATAATATATATATATCTATATATATCTATATATATCTATATATATATATATATATATATATATATATATATCATATATATATATATGCAGCTATTATAGTCAAAAAAAAAAAAAAATACAGGCACACACTCTAAAATTAAAGCGAGCGCGCCCGCAAGGAGGCAGGGATCATTTCTTTGGTCAACAGTAAACCTGGCGTTCTATTGGTTGATTGTTGATTTTGACAGGGTTGTTACACAAAAAGAATCCAAGAGCAGGGCATAAATCTGAGAGCAGAAACTCCGTGAGCGCACAGAAACAGTCTGAGCGCGAGGAGAAAAGCCGAAGCTCGAGCAGGAAATCTGTGCAAGGAACTAGGGCTGTATATATTTTTTATAAGTTTGAACCTAAATTTGATAATTCTAATATCATTAATAATTAATTAATACTATTAATAATGTTGTATATCACGGCGAATCCCGTTCGGGCAGAAATGGCTCGCACACAAGCCAGGCCAGAGAGGGACGCAGACCCCCAAATTCCACCAGATGCGTGTTGGTTGCGTCTGTGCATGCAGTGGATAACTAGTGCAGCTGTTCCGCAACGGATCCGCATCCAGTGGAATTCCAGCGAGAGACGGAGGGAGTGGCACAGACGGAGGAGCCTGCTGCGCCAACACCACCCACTGCGCTGTTCGTGATGTGTGACCTCTTCGGGGAGACATACAGGGAGAGTGGTGCACCTGCTGCCTCCCTGCCTACCCTTTTTGAAGAAGAGATGAAACGTTACCAGAATGAGACACCACTAAGAGCTGACCAGGATCCACTCTTGTGGTGGAAAACTACAGGCACACTGAAGTATCCAAACATTGTGGTTAGAACGGGTGTTTTCATCCGAGTGTCACGTCCATATTAAGCATCTTATTTATATTTGTGTTTTGTTTTGTTTTTTGTGTTTTTTAAATAATAAAAAAAATAATAAAAATAATAATAATAAATTCGAATATTATTCGAACTCTACTAAATTAATTCGAAAATATTTGAACTCAATTTCATGGTGCAATTGACAGCCTTACAAGCAACATGGTATCTGAGTGCAAGCACACAGTTTGAGCAGAAACAGAGTAGATCTGAGCACAAGCAGAGGCTATGTGAGTACGAGGGCAGGGTTTGAGGGACAATATTACAAAATCTGAACGTGAAATCAATAATTAATGCTCTCAAACTGATATACCACTCTCTTGAATAAAGATAGGGATAAAGCCATAACTAGGCTACAAGCAGTTGAGAATGGAGCGCTCCTCTGCGAAGTTCAAAAGTTCCTCCGCAGATCTCTTTATACAAGTACCTCAAGCCTCCTTTACTTATTTATTTTATTTCATTCACTGATGTAACGTTTTTGTCCCGATATTTTGTGTGATATCTTTGTATATTTCTTCAATAATAATAATAATAATAATAATAATAAGAAGAAGAATTAAAAAAAAAAAAAAAAAAACTTGGCTTCTGGGTCACGCAATGTGCGAGAGATGAAAATATTTAAAGTGTATGAAAGGCCCGAATCCCGGCCCGATATCCATTTTTCCATTTAAACAGAAAATTGGAAATCGAAAAACGAGTTGTTATCCGTTTCTTCATTTTGGTTCTGGAAACAAATATTGAAAAAACAAGTCATTACTTTGTTTTTTCATATTTGGTTTTATTTTGAAAAACAAATGAATGAATGATACACGGATTACAGTGCTTCCAAAGAAGAGGGTGCAATGGTAAAGATTTGGACATAAATGAAGGAGCATCTGTCTGATTGTCATAAAACCTATTGGTAATCTTTAATGCAGGTGTCCTGAACTGTCTTGATTCTACCCAGCTTTCAAGTTTTAAATGTCTGTGCTGGCTTGAACCCCGGAATTGCCGCTTGCAGCTATATTTTGTTTGTTTGTTTGTTTTTTTCAATTCACATACTTCACAACATATCTTTTTATCTCATCTGACTCCTGGAAGCTCCCTTGGACTGGTTTAACCCTTTGGGCCTTAGGCTTTTTTGGGGTATTTTTACTGCCTTTACTTTTAACCTCATATCACAGTCATTATAAAGGCTACATACACATGCTATATCTTATTTTGTTTTTTTCAGGACAATCATCTGGGCTATCCAGATTTGCCATCATTACATGTCCTTCTACGTGCCTGTATTTTATATTAATTTTTATATCAATGAAAATTTTACATGTATCTCACCATAGCAAGTTGGAAGTAGAAATATTCTGCCATATGAAGAGGGGAGACTCTCTGGGATCTGGCAATATAAGTTGTCCAGAACATGTGTTTTGTGCCAGGTGGACATAATTGCCAGTATTTTTTCATTATTGTAAGAAATTCCATTGACTCATTCACAAGTCAAAAATGTGTTTTATTTGAAAGAAACATGCAATATTTACATCTAAGATAATAGAAAATAGTCAACCAAGTGCAATGATGTCCTCCAAGATAATATTTGCCACTTAGTTTGCAGTAAAAAAATTCTGGACATTTTCTTTTCGACATGATCTTGACTTACTTCCGTGCTCCGTGCTGCTCTTTGACCTGACCTGAACTGACCTGCCCCGAATGTGACCTGAGGTTACGTTATGCATGCATAATTAGGCTACAGTTGTCTGGGTGCGCTGGTCTTCTTATGAATGCTTCAATCATTGGAACAAAAGGCAAATTGCAGAAATACTTTGTCATACAAAGTTTGATGGAGTGTCAGCCATATATTGGACAATATGGAGATATTTGCAACTTGAAAGCCGGACTACAAACGTGGATAGACAAGGAGAAACACACGCAAGCAAGAAGTGGTAAGATATGATATTCCTCACTATATGAAGTGACTGATAACAAGAGCTGTATAATGGATTGTAAAGAAATTCATCAGGTCTTTATTTTGTAGACAATTGATCTGTATTTATAGGGTGATGGGATGACAGCACAATGATGTGTTTGGTATCATCGGAAAGCTCCGGTCCTGTGCTTTCATGTGATATGCATGGCAGTTCTGTGCAACCCTGCATTCGCGAGTAATCCATCCAAGAGTAATGTGTGTGTGTGTGCAAAGCTGTATTAAAGCTTTGTTATACATAATTTTAGTGTAACTTTCTATTTTTTTTTCCTTGTGAAAACATTGGACTACTGACAAGTGCTTGGTCTTGTCGGAAAGCTGTGGTTCTGCTGTTTCACGTGATATGAGTGGCTTCCGTTGCAGAGAAAATCCATAGAGAAGAACAGGTGTGAATTTGGACGCACTTTGCATCATTCAGGCCCATAGGGTTAAGAGAAATGATCAGAGCACCCAACACTTTTGCAGAATGTTAAGCTTTTGAGCAAGTCTAGACCTTCTTTCTCAACCCAGTCTCTTTCTGTAGTTGTTGAACTCTGGCGCTTGGTCGGTGACTGCCACCGTCAGACACCGACAAAAAAATCCCTCCTTTTACTTTGGCGTGATATGCGGCTGGATGCCACAGCATCAGTGGGAAACGCAGCAGGGCAACAATTCAATTCAATTCAATTTTATTTATAAAGCCCAATATCACAAATCACAATTTGCCTCACAGGGCTTTACAGCATACGACATCCCTCTGTCCTTAAGACCCTCACAGCGGATAAGGAAAAACTCCCCAAAAAAAAACCCTTTAATGGGGAAAAAAAATGGTAGAAACCTCAGGAAGAGCAACTGAGGAGGGATCCCTCTTCCAGGACGGACAGACGTGCAATAGATGTCGTACAGAACAGATCAGCATAATAAATTAACAGTAATCCATATGATACAATGAGACAGACAGAGAGAGACAGAGAGAGAGAGAGAGAGAGAGATGCAGGTAATGACAGTAGCTTACAACAACATTAATGAAAGTAATAATATTATAGTTATAGTTCTGGCTACTGTGGTACAATATGTTGAAAGTATGTATTAATATCTGACAGTATACTTGTGTGACAATAGTCATATGTGTATAATAACAGTAGAAGTATGACTAATGACTAATGATGGCAGCAGCAGCAGGAGGCATCTGGCAGGACCACGGCAGCAGCACAACCACACACGTCACGCTGTCCAGGCACCGCTGCAGTATGAGTTAATCTGAGAGACAGTGGAGCACAAAGGCTCCGGAGAAGAAGCCAAGTTAGTGACATCCAGAATGGCCGAGTTAGCAAGATGCAGTAATAGGATGAGAGAGAGAGAGAGAGAGAGAGAGAGAGAGAGAGAGAGAGAGAGAGGGAGAGAGAGGGAGCCCGGTGTATTATAGGGGGTCCTCCGGCAGACTAGGCCTAAGTCAGCCTAACTAGGGGCTGGTACAGGGCAAGCCTGAGCCAGCCCTAATTATAAGCTTTATCAAAGAGGAAAGTCTTAAGTCTAGTTTTAAATGTGGAGACGGTAACAATGTAAGTTAAGGCTGCAAAAGTCTGAGTAGGTCAGGTGGGAGAGGTGGTGGATAGGTCCTACAATCACCAACTTTCACCCGGGAGGCCGGTATTCACCTCCTGTTAGATTGTAAAGCCAAACCCTGTTCTTTTTTCCTAAACCCAACCATGTGCTTTTGTTGCCATAACAACAAAAGCTTGTTGAAGGAAGAAAACATGTCAATTCACGGTGTTGTTCGAACATGGTGCATTTATTTTTAAAGAGGCTGTATGCAAACGGAGGCAGAGTTGACACGACCTTAATAACCAATGCACCCAGAGTACCTTGCACTTCATATCTCAGTGCGGAAAGTCCATGACCAAACGCCGATATGTGACCAGGTCAGAGTGAGAATGTGTTGTCTTTCTTGCAGTCCAATTTGTATGCACTGCCTAATATACACCTTACACAATTTTAATCTTTAATTCTGACCATGTTGTTGTTCAAACCATTAACTTCCTCCACTGGTGCCAAGTCAGGTTCTGCTTATATTGTGAAATTTGCAGTGTCAGAAAATATTTTGCTACTGATAAAAATACATACTGCAAATGCTGCATTATTGGAGCAGTGATGCAAAGCTGACAATCTGTTCCACTGCACTGCCAATGGGCAGAGAAGAAATAAAACACCAGGCGGGCAAACACACACACACACACACACACACACACACACACACACGCACAGCACTTTAGCCATTCAACCCACACAATGACTCAAAAAAACATACGATAATTGAATGAGATGAAATCAGTGAGTTCAGGATTACGTGCACAGCATTTAGTCTCTATACATTCAGACATTCAGTGTAGCCAGAAATCTTTCTACAGGGGGCCAGAGACATGTCACAGCTCTCACTACTGTATATGGTGTCTGCCAGCTAGAGCTTTATGTTGCAGTAATCAGGCTGAGTGTGACCACTTCATATCTGGTTTTGTTTTCCTTGATTTCTCTGTTGTTTTTGCACTTAAGAAAAAGGGGACTGGGTTGCCGGAATGGAAGTCTAGATTCTGTGTGTTTGTCAGCTGAGAGAGAGTATAACAGAGATGGAAACAAATCTAAGCTACCAGCATGTGTGCAGACAGTTTAAGTAATGTGCACCACATTAACTTCAGTCAACAATTCATCTGGCAGTAGCAGGGCTTGGGTGGAGGCCAGCAGTGGGAGAGAGAACTAAGGTGATAATGTGGAGATTGGAGTTTTAGTTCTGCAATTATTTTGGAGAGACAGAGCTGTCCTGTGCACAGAATTCATCACTTTGGTTCAGCTAAACCTCAGTGGAGAAAGTCATAAAGAAAAGTAAAACACTGTTTGTTTGTTTGTTTGTTTGTTTGTTTTTTTAAGTTAGCTAATTGGTAGACTTTGAATGGAAATGTAAAAAAAATGTTCTTGTCTAACTCGAAATTCAAACACAGCCATGTTTATCAAGGTTAGTTATTTAACCAAACTGTATGGAAAGAATGTAAGCCATGTCACACTGAAGTAACCCGGTGTTCTTGGGTTGGAGACAGGATGCTAACAAAGAGAGATGAGACTGGATGTGCAGATTGCAGATAGTATTTGTGAGGTACAGTGCCATGCACAGACACACATTTTTGTGGGCAGGTGCAAAAAAAGGGGAACCCTCTCATATTTATTAAGACAAAATTAGTAGAAGCTGCTCTGACACACAGACACACTAAGTGTGATTTCTACCCAATAGTTCTTCAACGAGATATGAAATCCATAGAGTGCTTTGTTTCGAAAAACGTCATATGAACTCTGTTTTTAGCCTCACTGTAGCCTGTAGCTCTGACTACTTCTCTGCGCTCTGCGCTCACGTGTGCGCGCTTGTGCGAGACCAGCGGAAGCATGAGCTTTGCTTAAGCGTGTTTACATCACGTGACATGTGCACTGCAGGGAGAGACAACAGTAACCACAGTAGCTAAAAATAATTTGCACTACGGCCTTTTAGCAAAGGACAGCCCAACATGTCTGAAGACTTTGAAATTGAGGAGGAACAGCATTTCTTTGTTGAGCCGTACTTGTTTGAGCCCGAGTATACGGACGCAGAACTCAGGCTACTGGATGCAGCTCATGAGCCTAACCCTCAGTCAGCTGCAGAATACCAGAGTCGAGCACTAGAAACTTGGTGGTGTAGTTGTTTCAAATGCACTGCAATGCCAACGGATGAGGAAAGTCTTTGCTGCTCAGACTGGGAATTGGCAATGCCTGCACTTGAGAATCTGAAGATTAGTACTGACGAGACTGCTGCTCTTCAGAGATCATGCATCACCGATCACCCTGAGCGCGCACACGTGAGCGCAGAGCACAGAGAAGCAGTCAGAGCTACAGGCTACAATGAGGCTAAAAACAGAGTTCAAATGACGTTTTTCGAAACAACTTTTTATGTCTGAGCTTCAAGAAACTTGGATCACTACGGATGAGCATATTGGAGATATTTTGTGGTTTCAATTTTGTGTTCTTGGAAGTTAGTCTGGGGCGCCGTCAGCCACTTTAAGCCAGGCCTTGATTTTATATTTTCTCTTGTTGTTTACTTTCCCATCAGAACCCTTTAATTCAACCTGTGATCCAGCTAAATTCCTGTTGGCTCAAAAAAAATTCAAAAAATTCAGGTTTTTAAAAATTCAATCCATGCCTGAGAATTTGTAAATGATGAAGTTTGAGAAAACCACTGTGATTTCATTAAATAGGATACTTATACTTAAAAATACCCTCTAAATAAACTTTAAGTATTCTTAAAGAATCCTAGAGAACAGACGCCTCCAGCACAAGGCATGTGCAGCACCAAACTGCATTTCAGTTTCATTTAAATTAATTATCAGAGCCACAGTGTAGGAGATCTGAACATTATTTCGAGTTAAGTTATGTCTTTTTTAGAGACATGTGGAAGTGGGCAATTTGGCGTTTTTCTTCCCTCATTCTGGACAGTTGGTGAATCAGTCAAAGAGTTGCAGGGAGATGGTATGATTTTACACCAGGCTAGCTTACTCATTGGGTTATTGCCTAAATTAGACTGGGTGTATTGGGATGTTTTAATAGCAGTTTAATCTCACATCAGTTGCAAACAATACCGGGGCTTAGGGCAAACACTATCGTTACCTGGCTGTCAATGAAGGTAGGTTAGAGGGAGAGGTGATGCTGCTTTGCAGCGTGCTTGGTTGAAGTGTGTTCACTGGCAAGGACATTGATGAGGGAGGGGCAGGGGCTCTTGTGGTCTAGCAGAACTAAAACTCACTTGTAACTGTAGGGCATAAAACATGCTTTTGATTAACATTTAATGCCATGGGCCAAATTTAAAGATTAAAGTATAAAATAAAAAAATAGAAATAGAAAAGAAAATGTCTCGCTAAAAAAGGGCACCTACCTAGTCAGATGCCAGAAGGGCAGGTGCTTGAGCACCACCTGGAGTCTATCTGTACACATGCCAGGGCTTTGGAACCATCAGTTAATTTTATTTACATTTAATCAATCACATATTAAGACAATACTGTTTCAGTGGAAGCCATAGCATGTTCACAGAGCCTTACCAAATAGCATACAGGCTGTTGGCAGTTGTACAGGCTGGAACACATTATGTCACTGTATCTGTCATGCCTTGCAGTAGCTACTTTCAGCACTGTCCCACAGTGCAGTTCTTAAAGCCTAGGGAGCTTCTCTGACCTTCAGTCCAGATTACAGAGGAGGGTAAGAAGGGGATGCTTTATGCAAAATGAACATTATTGTTTAAATGACAAATGAAGCTCAGCATAAGTTCAATCAGGAAGACCTTTCTGTGCTCATTCATTCACAATTCCCTCTCTCTCACTCCCACTGCTTCCTCCAATCAGCTGCCTCCAGGTGTGCACTCTTCTAGCTGTCCTATTGTAATTAGCCATGACCTCCATCAGCCAATCAGGTTGTCGCTACAAGATTTTAAATCTGTTCTCTCCTCTGCCGCTTTCAGCTGTCATTCTAGGCAGAATCGGTGCCAACAATTGCTTACATTACCTTTTCCCTGCAGTCTCTTGCTGATTGTACAGCCTCGTGCGATCCATCAAGTCCTCCAGTTCAGGCTATTTCACCTGTTTATAAGTCATATTGTCAATGCGCGTCTTCTGCCTCCGTTTCCTTCTTCAGTCTCGAGCTCAGCATCGTGTACGGATTCAAGATGTGGGCCCAAACTAAACGTAACATGATTTGTTTCTCCGGGACACGTTGCATACGTAGTGGTCGAATTGAGGGGGGATGAGGGGGGATGCCATCCTCTTTGTTAGAAAATTGACCAAAAAGCATCCCCCTTGTTAATCTAGAATCTGTGTGTGCAGGCACGGACGTAATTTGAGGGTGGGACACAGGGGACGTCCCCTGCACTTCCCGTATCTGTGCCCTCTGTCACCCGCACTTTTTACAGACCATTCAATTCGTTTTAAACATGCGGTAACGTGTTTTTCCGAGCCGTCTTTAAACGCACCATGAGTAGACGGCGCCAGGCGCATACACATGCTGTCATGTTGTGATCAGAATCAATTGCACACAGACGAGAGGTGTGCTGCTGAGCAGTGCTGCTGTATGTTCAGCAAACCAGCCAGCAAGAAGCAAAAAAACTTGCACAGTTTCTTCCAAACAAACTGTGTAAGTTGAGTAATGCTGTTGCACTTAGATAATGTTAGCTAAATGATGACTAATTAATAAAAGCCTATATCAAGTTAAGCTTGTTAACAAGAATACTGTTATTATTGTTACCTATGTTAAATACCTTGCTAGCTAGTTTCATGCTAGGAATAAACCCACTCCTCCTTAATAAGAACTTGTGCTCACTATTGCTTTGCACATATATTTTTTTAAATCTTTATTGCCACAATATAAAGAGCAGGGTCAGGGAAGAGAAAGTGGACCAGAGGCCAGCAAGGATGATCATGCAGGGTCTTCACGGGTGAGGAGATAATATAACTGGCTAATAGAAAATATCTAGAGTACAAAAGTGACTGTGTGATTAATTTCCACAGCTATGTCACCACTACTATTCTTAATTCTATTTATGAATTTTGCTTTGCACATTTTTTATCTATATTATTGCAGTAAATAGAAGAGGGACAGGGAGAAACCAGGCAGGTATCAGGACAGGGACCTGACAGCATCACCAATTATCAGCCCAAGGCTTCACAGGTAAGGAGAAATTATAACTGGCTAAGGAAATATCTATAGGATAAGAGTGACTCTAAGATTAATTTTCACAGCTATTTCAGAACTACTCTTATTTATACTCTAAAATGTTTTTTGTCTGTATTGCAATAGCAATACTACTGCATTATTTGTGTTTTAAAGGCAGCAGGTATAGGTCATGCCATTTTTCTTTATCTTGATTAATTTTGCACATCTGTGCTGTCATATTTGATGATGTGTGCACGCAAAAAAATCAAAGCTACATTGCATCCCACTTGTTAAAAATGAACAATTTGACCACTGTGCATATGTACACCCAGATTGCCACGCGCCGTCCCCCGTTACTCCGGCCAAGCTTCCCCGTGCACCTTGCTTCAGTCCCTGGACATGCTTCACCTCCGCCTCTTCATCGTCATCATCACCGCAGGCATCCACATGCAGCGGCAACCACTCAGCCAGCCAGTCTCCACTCACAGCTGGCGTCCACCCTGAACCAGCGCTTCATTCTGTCTCCAGCCTCTCCAGCCCCGTAGCTCCCAAATCTCTCACGACAAGAGAGCCGGCGATTAAGCCATCCAATCATCAGCCTCCCTCACTGTTAAGTTAAGTGTGTCTCATATGATCAGCCTACTACTCCATTCAGTGCTGCAGACAATATTATCACTGCATCATTAATATGAAGTGATTTATTTAATTCTCCCGTCACCCCCGTTTAAATGGGAAAACAATTACCGTAAAACTGTAATAGCGGCGGGCCTTGATTTTCCACTCACTGGGTTTCATCAAAGCAAGCATATTGTAACATCCCTCAATAACCACACGCCGAGACATTAGCCGGTTTAGCTGGCGATTTATTTCTGACTGTAACACAGGCTATTGTGGGCCGTAGCCACGCCAAAACAACAAGAGCTGAACAGAAAAGTTCACCAGCCGCACGAGCACCGCCGTCTTGTTTTCAGAGGAGAAACACACACCTACCCCCTCGCTGCAGCATCTCACTCACGAGGCGCGTTCACAGACTCTCAGGAAAACCAGCACTTGAACTTAACATTCACTAACACTCGGAAATATCAGTACTTCAACTTAACAGTTCAGAATCTGGGCTAAATCTTTCTTATTTATAACACACATAACAATAACGTGGTCCAGTTCATTACACTATTAAGCAGACACACTATGCCCTCCGTTCTCAATGGTATTCGCTTTAAGATAAGCAACTTTTCCTCTTCGTCTTCATTCATAAAAATAAATAAACTCACGCGCGCATCATGCCGCTATCTTACCCCACTTCCTGTATCATTTCTATCATAAGCCCTTCAGCGATTCTCCTGTGTGGGTTTTGCGGTGACCTTGGGTGTCTTAAAAGGCACCTCCAAATACAATGTATTATTATTTTTATTATCATTATATGCACAGTAATACAGAAGCAGCCATTGGCACATTTTGGGCTCCCTCCACCATGGTTGGTTAACATGCACATTAAGAAAGGGGCAGTAAGCCTGCACCTGCAGGGCTTTTATTTAGTGAGATTTATTTCACCTAGTAGTGACGATGTTTTGAACCATCATTCTGACATCATTCTTTGTGGTCATGACGGCACATGCACATAGCATCATTGCACCATGACGCTCCGTTCGTATTTAGCAGTGATCCAGGGCATCATTCGTTGACTGCCTGCAGGGGAAATGTAGCCGGTCAGCATACACTTGAAGATGCCCATGCAATCTCTAATCCTTTTAGTGACACTCGTCCAGTTCAGTGGTAGGGCTTTTATCATAGGACCCATTACATCTAATTGGGCAATAATCTTGATCCACTTATTGTTGAGATAGATGCATCTAGCTTTGCACTTCCCAATCAATTGGTAATATCTTTTAAGGCCGAGCAATATAGGGAGGAAGAAAATAAATAAATTAATTAATCTCTTTAAAAAATAAATAAATAATACTAATAATAATCATAATCATAATAAAATAAATACATAATAATTATAATAATAAATAAAAATAATTAAATAAAAAGTGATCAAATAACATACACAGTCAGGGATCTTATCCTCTTTTGAAAACATGCAGCACTCCTCAAACACACTGTCAGCAGTGGGCCCCTTGGAGTGCTGCTAAGCATGTTTGGTTCAAGACACACCTGAAACATGCATTGGTTATGGGCGATGATTTCAAATGCAAGTACACAATCAGAATCACAATCACTCACAGCATTCTCAGACATAGCCGGTCTTTTCTGGACACATTTTCCCCACAAATGCATCATGCTAATGTTTTAGCCAAGCTATGGCATTTTAAATTGCATAAAGTAAGTAAGTAAGTAAACTTTATTTATATAGCACCTTTCACAGGTAAAAAAACACAAAGTGCTTCACAAAAGTTAGAACAATAACAAAGAAAACAAAACACAAAGTATAAGCATAAATGCAAAGATGCATAGATATATGAGGAGAAAAAACAACAACAAAAAAAACACAATTAACCACAATTAATTGGTAAATAAAAGAGTCTTTAAATGCGTTTTAAAAGTACCTCCTCAGTTGCTCTTCCTGAGGTTTCTACCTTTTTTTTTCCCCGTTAAAGGGGTTTTTTGGGGGGAGTTTTTCCTTATCTGCTGCGAGGGTCCAAAGGACAGAGGGATGTCGTATGCCCTGTGAGGCAAATTGTGATTTGTGATATTGGGCTTTATAAATAAAATTGATTGATTGATTGATTTAGGGTCAGGTGGGACCAGGAGTGAATGGGTGTGAAGTCGTCTGGGGAGGGATCCCCAGACTGCATTGTAGGTGGGGGATAAGTAGTGTCGTAAGCCACCCCCTCTGTTTAATGATGGTCATTCCAGTTTGACGTAGATGGCTTCTTTTATTCCTCTTTACAACTGAGGAGTCATTTAGAACTGCAGAAGCTTCTTGGATGAGAGACGAAACGTCTTCAAGAAATGCAAGCAAGTCCAGTTGCCTACGATATTAGCACTAATGATTTGCTTAGTGATGCACAAGAGAAGGGTTATGGCGATGATGGGCTTTATTCAGTTCAGACCTGCGCTGTCCAGAGCAGATCACCTCCACCACACAGCCAGCAGAAAGAGCCAGGTTGCACTCACACACGGACGAGCTGTTGAACGCAATAGAAACATATTTTCTGTACAACTCCACCCTGCATGACAGGAGAACAAAGGATAAGACATCATGAAACTGTGAAATAATTTCTACGAAATAGGAAAAGCAGCTTATCTGACAAGAATCTCTTGTAGTTGTATGAATAAAGAGGCAAAGGTAGTAGAGGTAGAGGATTTAAGATTTTAAAATTTAAAAATGTGGTTAATCCAGAGAGAGAATATTGGGGGTAGTAATACTTCTCTGTATATGGCTTGAATTCCATGTTTTTGTTCTTTTACATGTATCAGTGGAGTTTTTTTCACTGTAGATTTATTGATTATTAAAATTACATTTAATTCCAAATTATCTGTTTTAACCAATATTGTACAGCACACTTTTCAATCCTGGAACACATGAATCAATGAACCTATTGAACCACATATATACAGTATACTGAATATTAAATGCAATGCAACTTTTGTAGTGCAGAGCAAAAAAAAATAAAAATAGTGCCCTACTAAAACAGTTATCAGTTAATTTATTAGGTCATACTGTAGAGCTGGCAACACACTGGTGCCGTGGCGGCGTGCATCACATGACGCACACACGTCACGCTGCAGCTTGTCAACAGACAACCACGCAAAGTTATTACTACTTTTACTGAAAGATCTGTACTCCCTCCACCTCTGCATTAGCTTAAAATCGTGTGTGGAGAGCCTCTAATCAGAGTTGGGTATAACGCATTACAAAGTAACCCAACTCTAATCAGAGTTGGGTATAACACGTTACAAAGTAACGCGTTAGAGTACTTTGATTACTTTTTGCAGTAACAAGTAACCTAATGCGTTTGTTTGCTGATTGAGTAATCAAATACTTGAGTACATTTTCAAACAAGCCATCAGTTACTTCTGTTACTTTTAGAACGCTGGTCCTTCAGCTCCAAAACAGCAACGACTGTCTTTTGGTTCTAATAACGAAGATAACATTAAACCTATCAGTCCGAAAGAAGTCATGAAGCTTGTGGCTCGCTACGTGGTAGAAGAAATGCTGCTGTTGTCTACGGTGCAGTGGAGGAGGACTCGCTGACAGACAGGTCAGACTCAGGACTTGCATTATGCCTGGTACACACTGCACGACTTTTTTGCCCGTTCTGAAAGTCACTATGTCACATTACACGATTGTGGAGTCATAAAATCGTGCCGTGACTTGGCCGACAGACATGACACACTACACGATGGTACTCACCAATTATCCCCAGTTGTCTTTCACGGCTTGTGTGATGTCATCGGGTTATTCTTGTCCTATTTTTATTACTTTCACTATTATTTGAGTCACTGTGTCTGTTCATGTGCCAGCCAAAATATTGTTGTAGTCACCTAAAAGCGTCAGCAGATGGCAGGAGCTCCATCTGCCATCTGCTGACTCTGTTCATGTGCCAGCCAAAATATTGTTGTAGTCACCTAAAAGCGTCAGCAGATGGCAGGAGCTCCATTTGAAGCACCTTATGTAAACATTCAAGCTACTGTATCCTCCACAACCAAGTTCTTACAAATGTTTCACAATAAAAGCCTATTTAGAAAATAGAGAGATTCTCTCAGCCGAGGTTATAAGGGGCTTTTAATTTGAAGGAAAATCAGGAAGTGTTGAGTTTTAAATGACGACGCACTGTGTTAACTTTATGAAGACAACGGGAGCCGATAAAAAGTAAGAATATCAAGATACAGAGGGATTAATAAATAACGGACCGTCGATAATGTAGTCTGTTTCACATGAAGCTAGTAGCCTCTGCAGTTGTGGTGAGTAAAAACCCCACCACTATTTGTTAATGTTATTACTTTATGTCCGTCTCCATTATGAGGACGTAACATTGTTTGCTAGCTTGATGCTAATGACAGTAACTCACCGGGTTGACAAAGTGCCTCTGCTGTTTCACACCATCATTTCCTCCTTTTACTCTGTGTGGTAACATCCCTAGAGGAAATATTAAAAATGCTGGGTTGTTGTTGTCATACAGTTGTTTTACGGCAACAGATTGTTCTGTGTTTCTACTGGTCAAAGTGACGGCTGTGATGGGAGAATTGGATCTCAGTGAAGGGCAAGTGGTCCTAACTTTAATTTTGGAGACAAAAAAATGTAGGCTTAGCGCCCTGTGGTCCATTGCCCAATAGGAAATGTAGAATACTCAAAAGTACTTCAAAAGTACTTGAGTTACTTTAAACAGGGAGTAATGCAGTAAAGTAACTGGTTACTTTTTTAAAAAAGTAACGCAGTAAAGTACTTTGATTGCTTTTAAAGTAACCCTTACCCAACTCTGCCTCTAATAAAAGTTGATTTCTCACCATAAGAACCGATCTCCAGAGCTATGACTTGCGAGCTGCCTTAGGAGCAGAGAGCTGCTACAGGAGCTTGGATGTTCAAGCAGGAAGGAACTGGGGGAAAAGTGCATTTAATCCCAGGGGCGGTGAGGCTGGAAGTAGGACAGTGGCATGAAGTGCCGTGGGGGAGGGCATCAAGGAGCACCGATGCACGTCTAGCCGCCGCCGGTGTGGGGTTGTACAATGAAAATAATAGGGGCATAATTTTTACGTGTGCCATCCTCCGCCATTTTGTTTTGGCTGTAAGGCATGTTCCATTCCTTCACTCCTACAAAATTCACAGAGCAAAAAAAAGCCAAAACATTGACATATTGTCAATTTTGTAATTAGAATAGCTTGGATAGAGTTGGACTTAGTGAAATGTGCAGCAGAATTCTATCATCCAGAATAACGTAATTGTAATAACTGATGAGATATATCTTTCAGAGCCCCAGGGAGCCATCAAGCCTCTAGCAATGCTGTTTGCTGGCAAGCAAGCTGTGGAGATTAACAATAATTCTTACAACAGTTCAACTTCAAACTAGCTTTTACATACATCACTGAGGCAGCATGTGACAGAGCTTGTAAATTGGATTGGATTAACTTTAATAATCCGCAAGGGGAAACTGGATTGCCACCATGGCCAACATACAGTACAACAATAAGACATAGACAAAATATACATATACAATAACGTCACCTAGGAGTGCAGTGGTCCAATACAACAATAGCAAAATGACCAGAAAAAATAAATAAATAAATAAATAAATAAATAAATAAATAAAGATTAAAAAGAATAAAAAGAGTACAACTGCAATTTAAAAGTACAATGTACAAGGACGAGTATAGCAGCAGGTTATAACAGCAAGAGAGAATAGCTGCAATTTAAAGTGCAATGTACAAGCAAATATAGCAGCAAGTTATAACAGCAAGAAAGTTTCGCTGCAATTTAAAGTGCAATGTACAAGGACGAGTATAGCAGCAAGACATGACAGCAAGAGAGTGTAGCTAAAATTTAAAGTGCAATGTACAAGGACTAGTATAGCAGCAAGACATGACATCAGCAATCCAAATTAAAAAGCCTGGTCGCTGCAGGAACAAAGGACTTCCTCAATCTTTCTGTGGAGCATCTGGGCAAAAGAAGCCGTTTACTTCTGCCACTTCTACCAAAAGTGCTATGCAGGGAGTGATCGTCCTGAGACAAGATAGCTCTAAGCTTCCTCCTAGTCCTCTGCTCTGTTATGACCTCCAGAGAAGCAGGGCTCATACCAATAACAGATCCCGCCTTTCTAATAAGTTTGTTGATCCTGTTCCTGTCCTCCAGTGTTAGGCTGCCACCCCAACAAACAACCGCATAAAAAAGGACACTTGCTAAAATACCATTATAGAAAACATTTAGAAGAGATCTGCTGATGTCAAATGATCTGAGTTTCCTCAAGAAAAATAAACTAATAATAAATCTAAGTCTAAGTCACACGGAGGCACCAATTATGTTGGGAACAACAATATTAGGCCTCACCAAGCGGGCACCATTAATGTTGTAAATTGGCTATCGGAAATAATTAATAATTATTGATAATAATTCATAATTATGTTAAATAATGTGACTTAATTTACCTTAAATCACCACATGGGGCACCATTCCCGTAAAGGGAAAAAATGATTTAAAGATATCCCCAGTTAAAGATATCAGTCTCATAAAATACGCTTAACTATTAATTTGGAATTTTTGAATAATAATTAAATTAATAACCATAACCAAAATTAACTGTAAAGCCTGAAGGATTTCGGAGTTCCTGACGCAGCAGAGGTTGACTTTTCATTCACCCTTGTGCAACATTAAACAGACAGCAGGTATGTTTCCAAAGAATTATATTTATTCATAAAGTAGCAAAGCAAAACCAAACACACAAATTCTAACTAACAAACTATATACAACCTTGGTGTGTGTGTGTGTGTGTATGTGTGTGAGAGAGAGAGCGAGAGAGAGAGAGAGAGAGAGAGAGAGAAAGACAAAGGCGGGTGTGGTGATCAAAGGGCCGTTTGGCCTACAAAACAAAATGGCTAACAACAGAGAACCTCAAGATGGCTGAATCAAAGCTGGCTTCGGGGAGGTGCTTGTCTGACCTTGTATTCAGGATAAAGACAAAGGGAAAGAAGCGGGAACTTTGAGCTGCCTCTTTGGGTGTAGCTCTGTTGAAAGCCTATTTGTTAAAGAGTCTATGTGAATGTGATTTGTGTTGCAAACGGTCTGGATTAGTGCAGAGATTGTTTAGTTATGTGCAAGAATCTGTCTGTGAACAGCATTAGCAGACTAAACACTTAGCTTTGGCAAAGCCAACTAACCAATGACCTAACTGCAAACAATCACAACAATAACTCAATGACAGCATTAAATCACATACAACAAGTTAAACAGTCTTGCTTAGCCTGTAACGCTGTGATAAAGCTATGCCCAGTTGTTAGGTTCCCGATCTTTGAATGGATGGAAGAAAGAGTCGCTTTGGTGGTGTGCTGCTTTGTTAGCTAGCAGAGGAAGGCAGGAAAGAGCTGTGGTTCCAGATCCAGTCTTTGTTGTGTTCTTGTTCAAAGGTGCAGATCCAAGGAAGCTGGTTGCTCAGGGTCCATGCAGAGTTAGACACTGGGGTTCTCCTTGTCGCTGGAAAGCAGGGGCGGACTGGGACTAAAAAACAGCCCTGGACTTTGACTCGGCCCAGCCCACAACAACTGGTGCGCATACGGTATGCGCTTACTTCTTCTTCAATTTGATTGCCAGCCAGCCAGCTCATAGATATCTATGTCACCTAGCAGACTGGATGTGGAACAGTAGATTATCAGGGAGAAAAAGGAAAACAAAACAAAAAACGGTGATGACTGCGTGGCGGCCTGGACTACCGGCCGTTCTGTGATTCTCCAGAATCTCCAGATGGCCAGTCTGCCCCTGCTGGAAAGTTAGCTGCAAACCTTGTGTTTGCACTTCTAACTTCTCTGGTTCAGGTTCAGAGAGTCTGTGAACAATGGTCTGAGCTTGTTGGCAGCCCAGGGTAAGAGGAGGACTGTCTGGGCACCTCTGGGCTGGTCCACAGTTCAGGGCGAAGAGGTGTGAGCTGAAAAGTAGTGTGGGCGGCTCGGCAGCTCTAGAGCAAAGAGGAAGAGTCTGGAGGGAGCAGACCTTCTACAGATGCTTATGACATCACAGAGTCACATGTCACTGTAAAAGTCCTGTCCAATCAAGTTTTGAGACTTGTGTCTCACTGAGGTGTGAGGTGGAACATCCTGGAGATGGGTGTCAAAGAGCTGTCTTTGTTTGAAGAACAAAGAGCACGCAGAGAAGAAAAGCCTGCACATGTCCAGTTTAGATTTTAACAAATGACAAATTATCTGTGGTTCTGTGAATCCCAACAACAGTTTTTTTATTGACACGGTGCACAGTACTAAAGTTGAAAAAGAATAAGACATCTTTGGTAAAAACACCCCATCCTGACATTGTATTTTAAGGGGGTCATGATGCAATGAGCTGGCACCTTTTACACTGCCTCTTCGACGCAGGAATTTCACACCATAATGCCGTCTCACCGTTCTGTATAAACGGTACAGTAAAGGACAGAGTTGTCTCGCCTTTAAGTCTGCATCAGAGGTAGTAACAGTTTGTTAAGAGCCTCTGTGTCATTCTGGACAGCACTCTTTCATTTGAACCCCAAATAAAAAATATTACCTGGACGGCTTTCTTCCACCATCACTGTCCCAGTCCAGCATGACGTCTTGGTCCATGTGTATGTCACATTCTGTATTGACTACTGTAACACAGTTCTCTCTGGTCTCCCCATTAAACTCCTTATCAGGCTTCAATTCATTCAAAACACTGCTGCCCGGAGTGTTACCCACACCAAATCATCCAGTCACATCACCCCCAGTGTCATTTAAGAAATACTGGCTCCCTGTTCAGTACCGGATTGATTACACTACAACCTAGTGCCCACCTATCTCTCTGACCTTCTCCAGGAGTACACCCTCTCCCGCTCCCTGTGCTCTTCCTCGCTGGTCTCCTGACCAATCTCAACCTCATGCCTCAGCACCATGGGTGCCAGGGCTTTCAGCTGCACTGCCCCCAGGCTCTGGAACTCCCTACCACACATTCAACAGTGACACCATAAGTCCTTCCTAGCATTTAGTGAACACGCAGTGGAACAGGCTAACAAGTATCCTCAGGTGTGCATCATTAACCCTCAGCAGACTGAAGAGGTTTCAGGGTACTGTGATGATTTTGGCACTCTCTAATTTTGTTGTACATTTATAAACAAATTTAGCAGTATTTTCAGAGTCACGTGGCTTTTAGGGAGAACATATTTCTGGATCATACTAATGACTAAGTGGAGTAATGAAGTAAAGACAATAGCTGAAAAAAGTTATAAATCATCATTTACAGTATGAACACAGACTCACACACAGAATCATTCTGTGATTTCAAAGTAGTCCATATTTTATGTGTGTCTCACCACATACTCCGTTACAATAATACGAATAGCGGATCAGATCTGATGAGCTGCGCTGCTCTGAAACATCTGTCCTGCTGCCTGTACATAAGACCGCCGGGTAATCCTCTGAAATATGTTCACCTCAAAACAAGTAAGTGATGCTTTGACCTGAAGGATATTCCAGTGTCTTTACTGCGGATGTTCTCACTGCCATTCCCCCGAAAAATATACCAACTGAAGCTCACAGAATAAAAGCATTATTATGTCATTATAATGTGAATATAGCCTCCTTCAAATTATGCCGTTTGAGGATCCTTCTTTGAGTTTGAGAGGCACTCCCTGACTGTACCTTCTGCCTGCCCCCCAAAACCAATTGATGACATCACAGTGGCTACATCTATTATTTTATATAGTCTGTGGTTTATTTATATTTTGTGTGATTACGTGATTGTTTTTTGTTTTGCTGCAGTATAGTAAAAGGCACCACAGATGGACCTGTGAAGCAGCGTGGCAAAGCTTTGCCAATTTCCCATCTCCAAAATGTTAGTAGGCATAGGTCAAACTTTCAACCATCAAGTCTGTTTGTAAAGATTACAGCTTTTCTGTGGGAAGTGATGTACGCCTCTCTCAGGCCGTGTTTTGCATGCACGCAGTGTTTATGAAAGAGACCCCTTGACTGGCCTGCAGTTGGCTGCACTGCTGTCTGAAATTGAGGCATCAATGTTAAATTAAGACTGTTTCATAACTGGTGAGGAACGCCTTCTGGTCATGTTAAAAAAACAGTCCACTACTGTATTTTGGTACACTTTGTGTTCACTGATGTACACTGTACCAGAGTACATATGAACTCTTCTCGAGACCACCTTTTCAAGTGGACCCCCTCAAATTGTGGGTGTGCACAAATATAAAAATATGCATACACATTCCGCAAGCAAAAAAAAGAATTAGATGGAATGGAATTCATAAATGTCTGGATGCTTTGAATGTTTAGATGTAGCCAAGCTGGAATTTACTGTAACACTTATTCCAATGCACAGATGTAATTTTTATTACTCTATTAGTTTTGTATTTTTTAGTTTCGTAGCTTAAGAGATGCTTTTCAGTTTTATAGCTTGTTGTGACTTGTTGCCTTTTGGAAAAGTATTTGTTCAGTATGTTCAAGTGTTTGAAATGTTCCTTATTTTTTCATGAAAAAACAAAGTATACCAAAGTTGCCAAGGACAATCAATCAATCAATCAATCAATCAATTTTATTTATAAAGCCCAATATCACAAATCACAATTTGCCTCACAGGGCTTTACAGCATACGATATCCCTCTGTCCTTGGCACCCTTGCAGCAGATAAGGAAAAACTCCCCCAAAAAAACCCTTTAACGGGGAAAAAAATGGAAGAAACCTCAGGAAGAGCAACTGAGGAGGGATCCCTCTTCCAGGACAGACAGACGTCCAATAGTTGTCATACAGAACAGATCAACATAATAAATTAACAGTAATCCGTATGTCACAATGAGACAGAAAGAGAGACAGAGAGAGAGAGACAGAGACAGAGAGATGCAGGACAGACGATAATGTTAATAGCTTACAACAACATTAATGATAGTAATAATATTATAATTATGATTCTGGCTATTGTGGTACAATATGTTGAAAGTAAATATTAACATCTGATAGTATATGTATGTGACAATAATCATGTGTATAATAACAGTAGAAGTATGACGAATGATAACAGCAGCAGCAGGAGGCATCTGGCAGGACCACGGCAGCAGCACAACTACACACGTCACACTATCCAGGCACCGCTGTGATAGAAGTTAACCTGCAAGACAGTGGAGCACAAAGGTTCCGGAGAAGAAGCAGAGTTAGTGACATGCAGTATGGTCGAGTTAGCAAGATGCAGTAACAGGACATGAGAGAGAGAGAGAGAGAGAGAGAGAGAGAGAGAGGGAGAGGGAGAGGTGGCCGGTGTATTATAGGAGGTCCCCCGGCAGACTAGGCCTAAGTCAGCCTAACTAGGGGCTGGTACAAGGCAAGCCTGAGCTGGCCCTAACTATAAGCTTTATCAAAGAGGAAAGTCTTAAGTCTAGTCTTAAATGTGGAGACGGTGTCTGCCTCCCGGACCGCAACAGGAAGATGATTCCACAGGAGAGGAGCCTGATAGCTGAAGGCTCTGGCTCCTGATCTACTTTTGGAGACTTTAGGGACCATGAGAAACCCTGCATTCTCAGAGTGCAGTGTTCTGGTGGGATAATATGGCACTATGATCTCTCTAAGATATGACGGAGCCTGACCATTTAGAGCTTTATAAGTTAACAGTAGGATTTTAAATTCAATTCTGGATTTTACAGGGAGCCAGTGCAGAGAAGCTAAAACAGGAGAAATGTGATCTCGTTTCTTAGTTCCTGTTAGTACACGTGCCGCTGCATTCTGAATTAGCTGGAGAGTTTTTAAAGACTTATTAGAGCTACCTGATCAATCAAACTTTATTTGTATAGCACTTTTCATACATTAAAAATGCAGCACAAAGTGCTTCACAGAATAAAAACAAACAAAAATAATACATACATATTGAAAACCCGCCCCTCCCACCCCCACATATAAACACACACACACACACACACACACAGTCAATATAGTCAATAACATGGCTGGGCACTGAGGAACCAGGCGAGGAAAGAACCACCTATGGGGAGCCATCCACACTGAGAGGCGCTACAGCCCACAGCCACAGGGAGCGCCGCCACAGAGACCACCCCGACCAGACAGACTGGGGTGGATTCCACACATGGTGTGGAGATTAGGAAAAATTAAATAGTTAAAGATTAAAATAATATTAATAATAATAATAAATAAATTAAGATTTAGAGACTAAAATGCATAAAGATTTAAAAATAAATAATTTAAAAACATTAGAAAGTAAAAAGAACATATAATAGAAGAATTAAAAGAGTAAAAGAAATCAGTTAAAAGCTAAATTAAAAAGGTGAGTCTTGAGCCTCCTTTTAAAAACATCAACAGTCTCTGCAGTCCTGATGCTCTCCGGCAGGATGTTTCATAAGTGAGGGCCATAATGGCTGAATGCAGCCTCCCCATGGGTTTTTGTTCTAACTCTTGGAACAATTAAAAGGCCGGTGCCGGAGGACCTCAGGATCCGCGAGGGTTGACATGATAAAAGCAGGTCAGATAAATAAGATGGCCCAAGACCGTTAAGACATTTAAAAACTAATAAAAGAACCTTAAAATCGATCCTGAAACACACGGGGAGCCAATGCAGCGATTGTAAAACTGGTGAAATGTGCTCCCGCCCTCTGGTCCTCGTCAGCACTCGTGCGGCTGAGTTTTGGAGTAGCTGCAGATTAGAGATGGTCTTTTTGGGAAGACCAGACAGCAGGGCATTACAGTAATCTAAACGACAAGAGATAAAAGCATACATCAGCACCTCCGTGTTAGCCTGAGAGAGAAACGGGCGGACTCTGGCTATATTCTTAAGATGATAAAAACCTGTCTTTGTTACATTTTTGATGTGTGGAATAAAACTAAGCTCAGAGTCAAAAATGACGCCCAGGTTCTTTACACATTGTGAAGGTTTAAAATCTTGTAGTTTTGGTAAAAGTTTCTCTCTCTGGCCTTCAGGACCAATAATTAAAACCTCTGTTTTGTCCTGGTTGAGCTGTAGGAAATTCACTGCCATCCATGACTTGATATCTAAAATGAAGTTAAAAAAGGGTATCAATTGGCCCTGTGTCATCAGGAGACACGGCGATGTACAGCTGTGTGTCTTCTGCGTAACTGTGGAAGCTGATGCCGTGCCTCCTGATGACGTCCCCAAGGGGAAGCATGTATAGATTAAAAAGAATTGGACCTAAAATTGACCCTTGGGGCACCCCACACCTAATTTCATGCGTTCTGGAGGACCATGTATCCATACTTACAAAGAAACAACAATCTGTGAGATAAGAGCTGAACCAGTTAAAAACAGTACCAGAGAGGCCCACCAGGTTTCTGAGTCTGTTTAATTGGTTGGTGATTGGTGATCTACTGTATCAAAGGCGGCGCTTAGATCCAGTAGTACCAAGACTGTGAGTTTTTGTGAATCAACATTCAACCTGATATCATTTAAAATCTTTAAAAGGGCTGTCTCGGTACTGTGGTTCATCTTAAAACCAGATTGATATTTCTCTAAAATACTGTTTCTTTTTTAAAAATCATTTACTTGGTTAAAAACCAGTTTTTCTAAAATCTTACTTAAAAACGGTAAGTTGGTAATTATTAAAAATTTTGGGATCTAAATTACTCTTCTTCAGAAGGGGCTTCACCACCGCCGTTTTGAAGGCAGCAGGGAAGACACCCGTCTGAAGAGAGTAATTCACTATATTCAAAATCTGTTCCTCAAAGAATCCATAGAATGTCTTTAAAAGTGATGTGGGAATCGGATCTAAAAGGCAAGTTGTTGGGTTTACCTGGGAGAAAACTTGACCAAGTGTCCTTGCATCAACCAGGACGAAACTCTCCAGTGTTTCCTCAGGTAAAAGCAATGATCCAGGTGTGTTAAAAATTACATTCCGTTGGGATAAAAGACTGGACCTGATATCATCGATTTTACTTCTGAAGTGGTCTGCAAAGTCCTCGCAGAGGGCATCTGTTCATATGTTGGATGGTTTATTAAAATTGGTACTGGTTAAAAGATTGAAGGTGGAGAAAAGAAATTTGGGGTTGTTTTCATGATCGGAAATGAGTTTTGAAAAGTGGGATATTCTTGCCTGTTTGACTGTTTTATTGTAGGTTTTGAGTTGTTTGTGTAATATTTCAAAATGAACTGTCAATTTGGTTTTTCTCCACCTCCTCTCTGCACTCCTGCATTTTCTTTTCAGTCTTTTGATGTTATCATTTCTCCATGGGGATGTAGGTTTTGTTTTTCTGATTTTGGTTAAAAGTGGAGCCACTGAGTCAAGTGTTGACTTTAATTTACTGTTAAAATTGTCCACAATAAAATCACAAGGTGCAGGTAAAATTTCAGCAGGAGTGCTCTGTAAAATCTCAATAAAATTTGCAGCCACTTCAGAAGTTAGGTAGCGTTTCCTCACTGTTCTCACCGGGGCCTCCTGATGGCTAAAACTGGTGATGTTAAAATACACACAGTAGTGGTCAGACACAGCCAGGTCAACAACAGAGGACACACCAGTGGACAGGCCATAGGTTATGACCAGGTCCAGGGTGTGTCCTCTGTTGTGAGTCGGCTGTGTGACGTGCTGTTTAAAATCCATGCAGGTTAAAAGGTTTGAAAATTCTCTGGACATTGGATCCAAGGTATTATCAACATGTAAATTAAAATCACCAGTTATTAAAATTCTGTTATAGGTGGTGTGTATGATTGTTAATAGTTCTGAAAAATCAGTGATAAAAGAGGTGGAATGGTGGGGTGGTCTGTAAACTGTGATACAAAGAATAGGAGGGCTGCCAAAAACAAAGGCATGATACTCAAATGATGAGTAGCTGTTAAAAGAAACTTGAGTAGAGTGCAGCGAATTTTTAGTGACTGAAGCAGTTTCGCCTCCTTTTTTACCCCCCCTAGTAGAAAATAAAAAATTAAAATTTGGTGGGCAGGCCTCGGTGAGGACAACAGGTGCGTCAGTGCCAAGCCATGTCTCTGTTAAAAGAATACTGTCCAACTTGTTATCTAAAATCAGGTCATTTATGAAAAAAGTTTTATTTAAAAGAGAGCGCACGATCAGCATGGCCAGGTTAATGTCTGTGCCGAACGCGGGCTCATCATCACAATGTGGTGAGTGTGGAGCAGATGTGAGGGGAACTAAGTTTTTGGGGTTGCTATTGGTCCATGGTGAAGTTGTTCTGTTAAATCTATTTGAAATTCTGACTGGGATGGATGTGGATGTGGGAGTGGGTTGGGGATGAACCAAAGAGGAAACCAGGGGGGCGTGTGCTTCCAATGTACGTTAGTCACATGGGGCACACTGAACAGCGTGCTGAATGTTAGCCGCTAACATGCGGCTGCCCAGCCTGCTCAGGTGAAGCCCGTCAGCCCTGAAAAAAGAGGACCGCTTCCAAAATAAGTTAAAATTGTCGATAAAAGTGAATCCATAGGTGCTACAGGCAGCCTGGACCCATGAATTGAGGGAGAGTAGCCGACTGAAGCGTTCTGCCCCGCGGGACAGTGTTGGCAGGGGACCGCTGATAAAGACCGACTTACCACAGTTTTTTAAAAGGTTAAAAAGAGCAACAAAATCCATTTTTGTCTGCTCTGATTGCTGACGGGCCGTGTCATTTGAGCCCAAATGGAAAATCAGCCGATTTATGGCTGTTAAAACCCCTAATGCTTGGACATCCAGTGATTAAAATAACGTCTGATTAAATGAGATAAATAAAAACAAAAATAAAAACAACTGATGTCCAAGCAGGTAGCTTAAAAGTCACTCCAGAGCTAAAATAAATCAGTTTAAAATCGCGGGTTAGGGAGAGCACAGACAGGCAGCTACAGACGCCGACACATGCGCAAAGGAATCCCTCCAGTTTTCCCTCCAAAACAGCGTCTCTTTCCCTCCAAAAACAGTAAAAACTTACAAACTTACGGGCGGGGACTCCAAAAGTGTGTTGACTCAGATCAGGGTGGGTTGGGGTCCGGTAGAAAGCGGGACTTACCGGCACATAGAGGTGAATGAGTGTCCGGGAGAAACCAGTGAGTTTCGCCAGGTAGCTGCAGTCACTCCGGTGTCCAAAAAATGGCACAGAAGGTGTAAAAAGGCTTCTGGGGTGGCCGAAGTGTTCACGAGGACTTTCACTCTCAGGCAGGCAGTATCATTGTAGTTAATCCAGTTGTAGAGCAGAGAAAAACTAGATTGTTGCTAAAAGTTAGCGAAACTCTAATGAAGTTTGGGGTGCGGCTGTGTCACCAGTCACCCATGTCCAAAAAGCTCAAAATCCGCCGATCAAAAACACGAGATCGGCCATCCGGCCAAACGAACAGACTTTAAACAAATAAAATCATTAAAAGTAGTTCATTAGACGTGGCATAAAACTGGTTTAAAGTTATAAATTAAGAGCCGAGGTGACGGAGGACGCTGACTCAAGCAGGAAGCGGAAGGCGGCAAAACTCTGTGTGATGATAATAGGGAGTTACAGTAATCCAGCCTAGAGGTAACAAAAGCGTGGACCAATTTTGCTGCATCTTTTTGGGTCAGGATAGGCCTAATTTTCGCATTATTACACAGATGAAAAAATGCAGTCCGTTTGTTTTAAATGACAATTAAAAGACAAATCTTGATCGAATATTACTCCAAGGTTTCTTACGGTATAAGGAAATTGCTCAACTTCAGCAAACACTGAAATGAAGCGACTCGTGAGAACCACAGAGAAAAGTTACAGCCACCGGGATTACTTTAATTGCAAATACAGCTCAGTAGAACACAGGTTGTAGATCACAAACAGTATGAGAAACAGCCCTGCTTATCCAACTTTCAAATGCCTTTATACTGTTGAGCGTGGGCAATTTATCAAAACAACTCCTTTATCGGAGTTTCCCTAGCATTGCGACCGTCGCTTAACTCAAAAACAACTTCTTATAAGGATTCTTTCCTATTGCGAAACTTGGCACATCGTTCCAACAGTCAGGTCACCCTAACCCAGAACGTTCTACCTCATTTGACCTCCCAAGGCTTGACTTACGCACGAACTACTCAAATTATCAAAACATCTCTCAAGGAGTCCTTTTTTGCTGCCAAATCTGCTATTTGATCAACTGCTTCCTAAATCTTGTGTAACTGACCTTATTTTCACCTTTGGTATAAAATGATACATTATCTGCCTCTACAACGGTAGTGCTAGAGGCCAGAGCAATGCCATCTAGAGAAACTATGTCATCAGATAAAGAGTCTCTGAGTTGTTTTGGGCCAAGAACAATAACTACAGTTTTGTCTGAATTTAACATAAGGAAATTGGTGCTCATCCAAGTTTTTATGTCTTTAAGGCAGTTATGAAGTTTAGTCAATTGATTAGTGTCTTCTGGCTTCATAGATAAATACAACTGTGTATCAGCCGCATAACAATGGAAGTTTACAGAGTGATTTCTAATGATGTTACCTAAAGGAAGCATATATAGAGTAAATAGGATTGGTCCGAGCACAGAACCTTGCGGAACTCCAAAACAAACTTCAGTTTGTTCATGTTCATGATGAATCATCCTTGGGTACTAAAAACGATCAGATAAACAAGATTTAAACGAGCTTAGTGCAGAACCTTTAAGGCCAATTGAGTGTTCCAGTCTCTGTAGCAGAAGTTGATGGTCAGTTGTGTCAAATGCCGCACTAAGATCTAATAAAACAAGTACAGAGACAAGTCCTTTGTCTGAAGCAATCAGAAGGTCATTTGTATTTTTAACTAGTGCTGTCTCAGTGCTATGATGCACTCTAAATCCTGACTGAAATTCCTCAAATAAATTATTATCATGGAGAAAATCACACAGCTGGTCTGCGACTACTTTCTCAAGGATCTTTGAAAGAAAGGGAAGATTAGATATTGGTCTGTAGTTGGCTAACACCTCTGGATCCACGGTGGGCTTTTTTAGGAGAGGTTTAATTACAGCTACCTTAAAAGACTGTGGTACATAGCCTCTTAATAAGGATATATTGATCATATCTAATATATGAGTGTTAACTAAAGGTAAGACTTTCTTAAGTAGCCTAGTTGGGATGGGGTCTAAGAGACACGTTGATGATTTAGATGAAGAAATCACTGCAGTCAATTCTTGAAGAGAAATCGGGGAGAACGTTATCTCAGCACCTCAGAGTACCTCAGAAAGAGGAATTTGTTCATCTTCACTACTGTCAGTTCAAAATGAAGTAAGTAAGTAAGTAAAGCTTTATTTATATAGCACCTTTCAAGACCATGGTCACAAAGTGCTGTACAAAAGAAATAAGATATATAGTACAATACAATATTACAGTACACACAGCAAACAAGGACAAGATATGCCTTGAATGCACCAAATAAACAGTTCAAATATATACACATGTAACACAGGAAAGATTATGTTATCACACCATAAGCACCACATCTAAAAAGGCAACAGAAAAAAGGTGAGCTTTAAGGCGTTTTTTAAAACTCTCAACAGAGGTGGAGTTTTTACTGCGGTGGGAAGTTTGTTCCATAATTTGGGGGCCACAACAGAGAAGGCATGGTCACCTTTGGTTTTCAAATTAGTCCTGGGGACAGTAAGAAGCCCTGCATGGGATGATCTAAGGGTTCTCACAGGTGTGTGAGGACTAAGCAGATCACTAATATAGCTGGGAGCCAGGCCATGCAGAGCCTTGTAGGTAATTAAAAGTATGTAAAAATCAATTTTAAATTTAATGGGTAACCAGTGCAGAGTGGCCAGGATGGGAGTTATGTGAGAGCAGTATGAAGACTTGGTGAGAACCCTCGCAGCACCATTTTGCACTACCTGTAATCGGTTCAGAGAAGTTTGTGAGAAGCAAGTAAACAAGGAATTACAGTAATCCAGATGGGTAGAGATAAAAGTGTGAATATGTTTTTCCATGTCATGGGATAAGAGAACGGGGCAAAGTTTCCTGATGTTCTTTAATTGAAAGTAACAGGTCTGAACCATGGAGTTAAGATGCTTGTCAAATTTCAGGTGTGAGTCCAATATGACTCAGAGGTTTCTGGAACGTGAGGTGATATGACTGGCTAGAGAACCAAGGTGCTGACTGACTGAATTGAATTTATGGTTAGGATCAATGATGAGGACCTCTGTTTTGTCAGAGTTCAGCTGGAGAAAGTTATGGGCCATCCATGATTGTATAGCAGATAGGCAGTCTTTTAGTACAGTGAGATTGTTTTGGTGGTTGGGCTAAACAGATACATATATTTGCGTGTCGTCAGCGTAAAAATGGTAGGCGATACCACTGAAGCTGTGAATTATGTCACCCAGGGGGAGCATAAATATAGACTAAATAAAATGGGCCCCAAAATTGAGCCCTGGAGCACTCCACTGGACAGTGAGGCATTCAAAGATACATGCTCTCCAATCGCCACGTTAACATGTCTGTCAGATAGATATGACCTGAACCATTCAAGGGCTGGACCAGAGATCCCCACCCAGTTTTCAAGCCTATTAATCAAGATTGTGTGATCAACAGTGTCAATAAAATTATAATTATTATATAATTAACAATTAAATCCAATAAAAGTAGCACAGAGAAATTTCCCTCATCAGCATGCAGTAAAATGTCATTGAGAACTTTCAGCAGAGCCGTTTCAGTACTACGGTGCTGGCGGAAACCTGACTGAAATTTGTCAAAAATAGTATTTCCCTCTACTAGCTGTAAGAGTTGCTTCGCTACAGCTCTCTCTAAGACTTTGGATAGAAAGGGTAGTTTGGATAAAGGTCGGAAGTTCTGTGGCAGCAATGGATCGCGACCAGATTTTTTTTAATAAGGGGTGGACAGTGGCAGTCTTAAAGAATGATGAAACACAGTCAGATGTAATAGAAGAGTTTATAATGATTAGAAAGCTGGGAGAAATTATTGTAGTGATCTCTTTGTGGATATTGGTGGGAATTATGTCTTGGGGACCAGAAGACAGGTTCATATGTGACAAGATCTCCTGTAGATCATGTAATGAAATGGGGGAGAGCTGAGTTAGTAGAGTGGGAGTGACGTGAATTATTTCAAGAGGCGGGGTAACTGTAGAGAATGCAGTGGCTTTTCTAATATTGTCAATCTTCTTGATAAAGAAGACCAGGAAATTTTCACGGAGAGCCGGGGAGGAGGCGGGCATAACCAGGGGCTAAAGAAACAGATTCTTATGCATTTGGTTTGTTTCTGCTGTACCAAACTCACACTGTATTGTAAACTCTGTATTATTACACTCAAGCCATTAACTGAATTATCTGAAATAATTTCATCCTTTGAATTACATCATTTTGCCAGCCAAAATCTTGTATTATTGCAGCAGTGACCCAAAACTAATGGGAGTCATAAAAAGACCCCTGAGGGTTATTCCAGGTAGGAGGTTCAACAAACTCTGAGTCTCATCCTGAAGTGTCCGGTTCCAGGACAGCTGATTTGAATTAGTTCAATCAACTCTGAGTAGGTACACCTTGAGTTAAGCGCATGCACAACCACAATAAAAAGCCATTATCAATGGAGCCCTGATACCTTGATTCACCATGGCAACACAAGAGAAGAAGTGTTCAATTTATTTTACACAGGTGGAATTGGAGGTACTCATGAATTCGTACAGTGAATATGAGCATATATTTCTTGGAAAAGCAACACAGCTAAAGCTGCCAAGGAGAGAGAGGCAGCATGGGAGAAAATTGCTGCCCGAGTCAATGCGTAAGTTTGAAGGCACTAGTCCATTAATTTTAACATTTAACCACACTTAATTAAAATCATAGCATACAGGTGAAAAAGTGGTGGAGTGGCTTTGAATAAATCTGATTTTCGTGTAGATGCAATCTCACAGGGGAGAAACGCACGTGGAATCAACTTAAAATTAAATATAAAAACATCGTTCAAACAGGTAAAGCATATTTTACTTGGCCATGATTGTACCTTTCTTTAGTTTTATTCACATTTGAATTATTAAACAAAGTAGCTTAAATATCCCAACTTTCAGTGGGTATTTCATTATTTACTGTAGGCCACTAGTAATTTAACCCCCCCCCAAAAATAGTGTTTCAACTTTTCGTCTGCCTCTTGCCTAATATCCTGCTTAGTAAAATTTGAGTTCTACTCAGCCAAAAGAAAGAAGGCAGAGACCCAAAAAACAGGTGGAGGGCCGCCACCACCACCCTTGACAGAGGCTGAGGAGCTGGCCCTGAGCCAAAATTCCGGACGACAAGTGGCTGAAGGCATCCCTGGGGGGAGCTCATCCGAGACACTCACTCCCCTAGACAAAAGTGCCTATGTAAGATGTAAGTGTGTGTGTACAGTATAATATGTGAGTGTATGTATGTAGGCTATTGTATGTATGTATGTATGGGACTTAAATGGTTCCCATACATTAAATGATTATTTGTCTTTATTTGACTGGTGGTTTCAATCAGAAAAGTGATTGCGGCAAATGATATCTCTTACGGCCCTTCCATCCTGGACATCTGCAGGGTAGATGGGATGGTCATCCTCAGGGTCACTGAGTTGTATGGCAGGGTGTTGCTCTCCTCTAATGGTGGCGATATTATGGAGAACAACACATGCCACTATAATGTCACATGCCCTCTCTGGGGTGACCCTGAGTTTACGCAGACACTGGAACTGGGATTTGAGAATGCCAAAAGTCATCTCAACCCGGGCTCTAGTCCTGCAGTGGGCCCCATTGAAACGCTGTTGGGGGCCCGGCTCAGGGTCACGGTAAGGGGTCAGTAGAGAGGGCTGGCACGGATATCCTCGGTCCCCAAGTAGGTAGCTGTCAAACTCTCCTGCAATTATAATGGATGCATTTGGTTGTGTGCTTTGGGCTACTTACCACATGCAAATCTATTGCTCACGGAAGATCCTGGAATCATGGACAGAGCCTGGTCACTTGGCCTCCACATTAGTGATGATGTGTGCTGCATGACATATGATCTTGACAGTGCAGAGACTGACATAGATAGTTGCAGTATATTGTGATCTGTCACTTTAAGATAAAAAGCTAATTAATGTACCTGAACATTAATGCTGTGGAAGGACTTCCTATTAACATAGACCCCCTCATTTTCTGCTGGAGCAGTGATGGGTATTTGGGTGCCATCTATGCACACTAAGACATTTGGAAGCCCTGCAAAATAATAGCTAATTGCTGATCTCAGTCTGAGGTTGCAGCAGAATGTTTCTAACATAATATCAAATATAATATAGAATACAGAATATAATTTTAGAATACTGTCATTGCCTTCAACTGATTTCTATATCAGTTACCTGCAATCCTGTGGAATTCCTCTTTTATGCTCCTCAGAGGTTTGTGCCCAGGGAACACCACCACTATGAGCAACAGGTGTTTCAGAGCTAGTGTACCCTTTCTGACAGCTCTACACACCGTGGCCTCTCCGATGTGCTCTGCATCACCAATATCATATAAAAAGCTACCGTTCACAAAAAAAAAACGTAGCGCGATGCAACATTTGCTCTGATGAGAGTGCACGTCCGCGGTGTGTCACATTTGATATGTGTGGCCGGAGAATGTTGTTCAGGTAAATGATTGATTCTAATGAAAAATGGTACCGTTCAAACAGATATTCATTGGGGAAAGACAGCACATCTAAAAGGGGTTTGAAGATCCTCTCCTGGCGTAAGGCATTACGAATTAATTCTGACTTGATATCAATCGGATTTCCTATAAACGGACAACCCATATCTGTCTACAACTTGGTTCAGGCTCGGCAGTAGGGAGGAGATAGGGTGAACTCAGGGTTTCTTTTTTTTTTTTGAACATTTTATTTATAACCTTTTCAAAGACAAAGTGACAAAATTACAGCAAATAAGGCATCAACAAAGACAAAGACACAGGTCAAAATAAGAGCGACAAAATACAGTAAAAAAATGAAAGGAAATACCGATAATTAAAAATAAAAGTAAAGACAGTAAAATAAAATAAAATAAGAAGGGGGGGCAATACATATACGTAGTAATGTCAGCTGTTCCACTGCACAACAGTCCGGTATACCAAGGGGGTACGAAGGCAGACTAGTCACAGGAGAAGGGTATCATTGGTCCTTGATATGCTCTAGTACTGGGTTCCATATCCTAGAGAATTTCAGAGAATCGTGAGATAATTCGTATCTCAGTCTCTCCACATGAAGAACACTTAAAAGTTCCCTCAGCCAAGTCTAAAACTTGGGAATTGAGTCCGATTTCTACAGCTTCAAAATGCATCTCTTGGCAATCATCATGCCGTGTATCAAAACAGTATGTATGTTGCGGTCCATGTTTTCCACGGCAGTGGAATGTCCCAATAAGGCAATCTCAGGGTCAGGTGTTACAGTGACATGAAAGACAGTGGAAAACCATTGGAAAATGAGAGACCAAAAGTTACACAGTTTCGGGCAGGTCCAGAAAAGATGGGTGAGGGTGTCTTCCATAGCACTGCATCTATTACATAAAGGTGAAAGATTAGGGAAAATTCTGTGCAATTTAGTCTTTGAGTGGTGCAGTCTATGAACTACTTGATACTGAATCAGTTGGAGTCTAGCATTGTCAGAACATGATTTAATCCCAGTTAACACCTCATCCCACGAATCCTCCTGATTCTCAACCCAAAGTTCACTTTCCCAGGCTTGTTTTATTTTGACGGTGGATGTATCTAGATTGCTAGAGAAGTAGCGAACCAGATTCGAGATTAAGTGTTTCGTCTCTGGAGAGCCCAGCAGAGATTTAAACAGTGCATTGTCCTCAGACGGTGGATCATAAGACTTCATGACCTGCTGAACATAGTGCCTTAGCTACAGATACCTAAAAAGGTGCAGTTTTGAGAGAGAGTACCTGGATTGAAGTTGTACAAATGAGCTAAAGTTCCTATTAACATATAAATCATTTATGCTGACAATACCTGAATGGCTCCACTGTCTGAAGGCAGTGTCTGTGAGAGACGGTAAAAATGCGTGATTCTGCCAAATTGGGGCATGTACCAAGGTGTTTGGGAGCACAAGACATTTTCTAATTTGATTCCATATCCTCTGTGTATTAGACAGAATAAAATGCTCCTTTCTGTAAACTGCGGGAGACCTCGGGGATGAGAAGAGGAGAGCGGGGAGGGAGGTCCCACTGGTTAAACTCTTTTCAATGGCTAACCAGGGGGGTGGGGCAGGCCCGTTCCCGCTTTCATAACCATATTGCCAGTACACAACTCTTACACTGGCGGCCCAATAATAGTGCAAAAAACACGGTAGACCCAGGCCCCTGCATTCTCTCGGTTTTTGAAGGTGACTTTTAGAAATTCTATGAGCCTTATGTCCCCAAACAAATGGCATAACAATGAAGTCAATAAGCTTAAAAAATGATTTAGGAATAAAAATAGGGACATGCTGAAATAGACAGATGTAACCCAGGGTTCAGATGAACAAATGGTAAAATACTCTGTCAAACTCAAATAAGTTTAACATGATGTAAACCACGTGAGTAGCACGCAGCCAATCAGCTGGGCTGCTCCGCTATTTACAGGAAGCAGATGCCCTTGTAAGTGAGATGAATGGGGCTGATGCATGGAGCGGAGCGGCTGCAGGTTAGTAAAAAGTTTGCTGGTGTTTACTTACTTTAATGTTCAATATGAAGGTTAACAGTCACTTTGTTGCCGACTGCAGATGTCCACCGGCTGTCAAAGTTGCTGTTCGAAAGCTGTGAATACTTGAAGTTCTGTTGAATCTGTTGACACTGCTTGAATTGGTGAGTTGAGCTAAACTTATTGTTAGCCTCTTGCTAAACCAACTTGCAACTTTAATATACTTTTGTTATCAACATTTTGTTGCCTTACATGTCAGCGCATGCCTTGTCAAACACCCGATGTAGCGTGGGGACATAATGAGTGTTTGGTTACAATGTTTGATACAATGTTTGACGTAGCGTGTTAGTGGTCAGCTGATAACAGGTAGTGTGCTGCGTTTAAGCAACTAGAGGCACACGCTGCTTCATTACTCTGCAGATTTGCCAGTTTATGAATGAGTTGTTTAATTGCCTAATTGTTTAATTGTTACATTTATGTATTTAATTTACAACTCAGTGTAACTGGTTAAGACGATTTGTTTGATTGATAGTAACTGTATGTAACTTTTATGCAGTCAATTAGTGTTAAGAGCTCTGGCCTTATGTTTAACCAGGCCAGGTTTCTTGTGCATGGACGATCCATGCGATGGATGGCAAGCTATTCAAATTCCAAGTGACCAGGAGCCCACTCTGGAGGAAACAAGAATTACACTCAGCAGTTATCATCATATTCCTGCCACAGCGGTAGGACACTGCAGCAGATACTTTACCCCCCATTCATCTCTTTTGCCCCTTCATACACACACACACACACACACACACTCTTCGGCCCAGCACACTGAATTGATGGACTGATTGACTTATGGACTTGCACTGACTTGTGCTGAAGAACTGATGAGCTTAAATTGTGTGTTATGAACGGGGTCCACCTTTATTCAATGTGTTTTCCATATTGGGTTGGATTGTTTTGTTGCTTTGGGAGGGTTTCTGTTGAGTTGCGAATTCATTTTGGTATTTTGATAATTAATTGAATAAGTGTGAAAGAAAATAATGGTGCACCAATGACATAACTAATTACTGGCCATAAGCTAATACAAGCCTTGTGAACCTATTTTTATACATTGAGTATTTGAGTTCTTTTTTTTTTTGTAGTTGAAGAAGAAATCTATTTATTTACATGGCCATATTTATTTTGTAATATTTGCATACTTTGTTTTGTTTTTTTTGTTTCCTAAATACATGGTGCCTATATACTGTAATCAACTGTCTCTGTGTCCTGATTTATTGTCCATCAGTTACCAGTTCTCCTTGGCCGAATCTGGTCTTTTGATTTCATTAGCCTGCTTCTAGCTATTTACTGCCCTTACATCATTTACAGTCAAATATATCAAATATATGCTACATAATTTTTGGCGAGCTAGCCAGGAGGACCAGTTCTGGTGTACAATGATCAAGACACATTTACATACAGTTGAACATTAAAGTTAGTCATAACACATCAAAAAAAAAATAAAAAAAATGGACGTATTTGAAAACCTTGGTATCAAAATTCCAAATACTGTGTTAATGAGTGGAACCACTGAAGAGTTATCAGAAGTAGAGGAAGTAATAGAGTTTCTCAAACAACACGGGGGTATTGGTAGAGCAACAGTAGTGGATGCAGTGGGGTCAGAGTTCCACAAAAGCTGGGTTGTAGAATACAACTCAGGAGCTGCTTTAGTGACCTTAGAGCCCCTACTACCATACAAGTATGTTACTAAAGATGGAGAAAATACTTACCTTATCAGAGGCCTGTCCAGTATGTATGCTGAAAGGGAAGGAGATAGAAAGACTCAAGCATATCTCACTGATCTTAAGCAACTAGCTAAAGCCAGTGGCATTAAATATGCTGACATTCTTAAAGACATGATGTCTCACATTGGTGCATCCATCGCCGTGCTTGACACTGCCAAGGCAGCTGAGGAAGAGGAGGAGGAGGAAGAGGAAGTCCCAGAGGAGAAATTTCCGGGCCAATCACCCTTTAAAGTTTCCCCTGGAAGTGGGTATCATCCAGCTGACCCAGTCTTTAAGTCTTTGCCTAGAGTTAGTGCTGGGATGAAAACCAGTCCCATCATTGCTGCTGGTGATGTTAATCCCCCTGAAGTCCAGAGATATGTGGTGGAGCACATAGTATAATACCATAGTGTAATACCTGCCATGTACCACCAACTCTCCACACCCACATGGACAAGATGGCTGCCTTATAAATCATAAGCCCCTCCCACTGGGCATGACACAAAAAGAATAATTAACTTTGAAATCAGTGTTTCCCTACAAATAGAAACAACCAAAAATGTATTGACAAATAGTTACATACAGAGAAATACCTCCTTTAAATATTCACTGTTCAACATGTAAACATACAGTCTTCAATACTGCAAAATAAACATAATTAGCGCAAACACACATTTAAATTAATCAGGTGACCATTTTCCCGCTACATCCCCTTTAAACCCCAGGAACTCGATACGCCCCTGTTTGGCGGATTCGGCGTCTGACAGAGGGCAGCGGGGAGGACAACCTGGCATCTGCGGTGAGTGTCTATGTGATATGGATGGGTATGAACAGGTGTGCAGAACGGCGAGTGTGCACCCTCGTGCGAACTACAGAACTGTGGGGCGGTGAATTATGGCAATAATTGCAACCAATGTAGTGGAGCAGAACGGGGCTTGGAAATGTTTGATGAGTGGGGTGTAACGTGTAGCGCATAGCGCGTAGCATGTGTGTCTGTGTGTGTGTGTATGTGTATGTGTGCACTGCCCGCACTCAGTGACGGGGCCGCTCCGTCACAGTCTTTAAGGCAGTTATGGAGTTTAGTTAATTGATTACTTTCTTCTGGCTTCATCGATAAATACAACTGAGTATCGTCCGCATAACAATGGAAATTTATACAGTGATTTCTAATGATGTTACCTAAAGGAAGCATATATAGAGTAAATAGGATTGGTCCGAGCACAGAACCTTGCGGAACTCCAAAACAAACTTTGGTACGTAAGGATGATTCATTATGAGCGTCAACAAACTGAAAACGATCAGATAAATAAGATTTAAACCAGCTCAGTGCAGAACCTTTTAGGCCAATTAAGTGATCCAGTCTCTGCAGTAGAATTTGATGGTCAATTGTGTCAAACGCCACACTAAGATCTAATAAAACAAGTGCAGAGACAAGTCCTTTGTCTGAAGCAATCAGTGATCAGCAATCGGTGATTTTCTCCTGGAGTGCTTTGTTAGTAGCCTCTAGCTGTAGCCACCGCTGTTGTAGCTGATCTAGCCAGGAGTCGTGGTCACTGCTAGCATCTTCAACAGCTGAAATCCATGCCCTGTGCTCGGTCAGGGTGGCCTGGGTAGCTTGTAGGGACGCCCCAGGTTGTTGAATTGGTCATCCATCTTTCCGCCCAGGTCGCTAATGGCTTTGAGGACAACGGAGGTCTCCGGAGTCGCCGTTGCTTGTAGTGTTGTTAGCTCCGGAGCATCGTCGTCGCCATTAGCCCTGGCGTTAGCATCTCGCGTCAGGTTTGCCGAGGCTGTTTTGTTGACGTTAGACTGCTGTTTCTGTTCTCTCCTTGTAGCCATTAGTGCACACACGGTTACCAAGTGTTATGCTCAACTTTTTATTGGGTGAAAACTGTTAAGAAATGTTAAATTTATTGAATCTCGGAGTACCGGAGAGGAGCACTGAAAAAGTACATCTACACCATAGCGTGCGCTCTAGCGTCCCCCAACTCAGGGTTTCTTAAAGAAAACCTGCCAGAGCGAGCAGGTTAGGTTCACAGAGTCAGTTGCCATGGTGATTGACGTAGAGTTTGACTTACCTCTCTTTCTGGAACTGAAAACCCAGAGTTTCCCTCATTTCAGGGTTAACATACTCAGAGTTTTCACTAAACCCACTTTCTGGAATACCCCCCTGGACCCCAATTTCAAAACAATGTGGTTTCCCTGTATTCAGAGTGTGAATCACATCCAGGATTTGGTGTGATTATACAGTGGTCATAATGAATGAGCTGGGCCCAACTGCTTTACATTCCAGCTGTAGGCAGATACTTATCGCAAAAACTGTGTATTATACAACAACAGCCTATACTGGTTTTAAGGCAAATTCTGTATTTCTTTTTTTCTATAATCTTTAAAATGGACAAAAAAACTAAAATAAATATAATACAGCTGTTAAATAAATAAGGGTTGAGGTGAATACTGTACAAGCATCCGGTACAGATAATGTGTTTTTTATGAGTATGAGTATCATCCAAGTAAAATGTGTCAACATCCGTACACACGATGAAGGAAATTTATCATTTGCAGTGGCAGTTCTAACACATTTGGTGCCTTAGGTGGTTTCAGGGTTCATGTGACATCAGATAACTCCCCCATCTCCCCAGAGAGCAGGTAATATTTAATGAGCTGGAGAGGGGGCTGGGAGGCAACAGGAACCCAGAAAAACAGGCCTCTCTATTATTTAGCAGGCTTTGCTGTGTAGTTACGTTGTTATGGCCTTATGTATTATTTCAGAGTAATGCAGTAATGAAGCTCAGCGTAAGTTCAATCAGGAAGACCTTTCTGTGCTCATTCATTCACAATTCTCCCTCTCTCACTCCCACTGCTTCCTCCAATCAGCTGCCTCCGGGCGTGCACTCTTCTAGCTGTCCTATCGTAATTAGCCACGACCTTCATCAGCCAATCAAGTTGTCACAACGAGATTTTAAATCTGTTCTCTCCTCTGCCGCTTTCAGCTGTCATTCTAGGCAGAATCGCCACCAACAATTGCTCACCTTATCTTTTTTCCCTGCAGTCTATTGCTGATTGTACAGCCTCGTGCGATTCCTCAGCAGCAGCGGAATCATCTCTCATTCATCAAGTCCTCCAGTTCAGGCAATTTCACCTATTTTTAAGTCATATTGTCAGCGCACTTTTCTGCCTCCATTTCCTTCTTCAGTCTCAAGCTCAGTGTCGTGTACGGATTCAAGATGTGGGCCCAAACTAAACGTAACATGATTTGTTTCTCCGGGACACGTTGCATACGTACACTCGGATTGCCACGCGCCATCCCCCGTTACTCCTCCCAAGCTTCCACGCACACCTTGCTTCAGTCCCTGGACATGCTTCACCTCCGCCTCGTCATCGTCATCATCACCGACAATATTATCATTGCATCATTAATATGAAGTGATTTATTTAATTCTCTCGTCACCCCCGTTTAAATGGGAAAACAATTACCATAATACTGTAATAGCGGCGGGCCTCGATTTTCGGCTCACTGGGCAGGCACACTATGCCCTCCGTTCTCAACGGTATTTGCTTTAAGTTAAGCGATTTTTCCTCTTTGTCTTCATTCATAAGATAAATAAACTCAAGTTTGCATCATGCCGCTATCTTACCACACTTCCTTTATCATTTCAATCATAAGCCCTTCAGCGATTCTCCAGTGCGTTGTGCAGGTTTTTCAGGTGACCGAGATTATACTTCTAGCACAATCAATTAAAAACGCCTCATTGCAGCACTCATATTTATTTGCATTCCCTTTCTTTTAGGAAACACAGCGTAGTTCACATGCGTGTCTACAGTATGCACGTGCTCTCACAACAGCTGTTTCATCAGGTGGCAATAAAAAAAAAAAAAATGGCATTCACTCTATCTGGACACTGTGCACTAGCCTACATTTGTTCCTATGTTGATGTTTTTTTTTTAATGATGTCTTACTGATCTTTTCTTCCATGCTCTGTAGGTGACCTTGGGTGTCTTGAAAAGCGCCTCGTCTGTGAGGACCCTATTGTAATCGCGCTGTTTATTATTATTATTAGGACCCGAGCGATGACGAAGTCGTCCGTGAGGACCCTATTGTAACCGCGCTGTTTATTATTATTATTAGGGCCCGAGCGATGACGAAGTCGTCCGTGAGGACCCTATTGTAATCGCACTGTTTATTAGGGCCTGAGCGACGACGAAGTCGTCTGTGAGGACCCTATTGTAATCGCGCTGTTTATTATTATTATTAGGACCCGAGCGACAACGAAGTCGTCCGTGAGGACCCTATTGTAATCGCGCTGTTTATTATTAGGGCCCGAGCGACGATGAAGTCGTCTGTGAGGACCCTATTGTAATCACGCTGTTTATTAGGGCCTGAGCGACGACGAAGTCGTCCGTGAGGACCCTATTGTAATTGCGCTGTTCATTATTATTATTATTATTATTATTATTATTATTAGGACCCGAGCGACAACGAAGTCGTCCGTGAGGACCCTATTGTAATCGCGCTGTTTATTATTAGGGCCCGAGCGACGATGAAGTCGTCTGTGAGGACCCTATTGTAATCGCGCTGTTTATTAGGGCCTGAGCGACGACGAAGTCGTCCGTGAGGACCCTATTGTAATCGCGCTGTTTATTATTTGGGCCCGAGCGACGACGAAGTCGTACATGAGGACCCTATTGTAATCGCGCTGTTTATAATTATTATTATTATTATTATTAGGACCCGAGCGACGACGAAGTCGTCCATGAGGACCCTATTGTAGTCGCGCTGTTTATTATTAGGGCCCGAGCGATGACGAAGTCGTCCGTGAGGACCCTATTGTAATCGCGCTGTTTTTTAGGGCCTGAGCAACGACGAAGTCGTCCAAGGACCCTATTGAAATTGCACTGTTTATTATTAGGGCCCGAGCACCTAGCGGTGTGAGGACCCTATTGAAATGCAAGGATTTTATTATTATTATTATTATTACTATTATTATTCCTCCAAATGAATTGATTTTTTGGGAGGCTTAACATACCCGAAAACTCATGAAACTTTGCACACATCTCAGAACTGGTAAAAAATTTGATATTTTAAGGGTCTTGTGTGCGGGATTCAAAAAATGGCTCAGCAGCGCCCCCTACAACAGTTTGAGGAAACAGCCCCTGAAGCTAGTTTAACCTACATGTATGAAACTCGGCAGGCTTATGTAATGCCCAGAGACGTACAAAAAAAGCCTCTTGGAGGCATGCTCTAAACCAAACAGGAAGTCGGCCATTTTGAATTTACTGTGCAATTTTGGTGCATTTTTGGCCATTTCCAGGGGTCATAAATGAACGAACTAGTCCTAGAGATTTCATCCGATTGACTTCAAACCTTGGTCTGTCCCATCCCAAGACCTTGAAGATGAAAAGTTATCAAAAGCTTGAGTTTTCGTCAATGCGTGTGACCGTGGGATGGCGTCAAAGTTAGGGGTCTTGCCACTAAACAGGAAGTAGTTTATAACTCCAGCATACATGGTCCAATCTTGCCCAAACTTCACAGGATTGATGCCAGTCCCGTCCTGAACACATCTACATCTCAATAATTAGAGATAAACATAGCGCCCCCTACTGGCAACAGGAAATGTCATGTTTTAGACTTTAATGTACATCTCCTACAGACTTGACCAGATCCACTTCAAACTTGGTGATAAAAGTCATAAGACGTTGATGACGCTTTATTGTGGAAACTGTGAGTTTTCATCGAAGGGCATGGCCATGGCGTGGCGGCGAACTTTGATGTTTCGCCATGATGATAAACGTTGCTGTAACTTGACTCCATGTGGGAATATCTTGCAAAAACTTCACACATATGATGACAGTCCAGCCCTGAACACATCTACAGAGGAATTTTGAATCACCGCCATAGCGCCACCTTCTGGCAACAGAAAGCTACTTTATACATTCTTTGATGTCCCGCTTCTAGCAGGTTAATCAGACCCACCTCAAACTTGCTGGTCTAAGTCCTTAGACCTTGATGATGCTTAAAAATAAAGCTTTTGAGTTTTCATCAAACGCTGTCACCGTGGCACCATCTTGTTTGCCATCAAACATGATGTTGTTTTGAAGGGACAAGGGATGCTTGAAAACTCACCAAACGTGGCATACACATCACAGGTCGCAAGTCCTGTTGTCTGATGTGATTTTTGTGCTTTGATGCACCAAGATGTCTCAACAGCGCCCCCTAGAATATTTCAATTAAGCAGCCCCCAAAACTGGTTTGACCTGCATGTATGAAACTTGGTAGGCACCTGTAACACTCTATCAAGTACAAAAAAGCCTCTTGGAGCCATGCTCCAAACCCAACAGGAAGTCCGCCATTTTGAATTTACTTGTGCCACTTTTGTGCGTTTTTGCCCATTTCCAGGGCTTGTAAATTAACGAACTTGTCCTACAGATTTAATCAGATTGGCTCCAAACTTGGTGTATGTAAGCATGATTATGTTGTGACCAAAAGTTATCACAGGATTTGCCCAATGTTGAATGGCGCGCCCGCTGCCGAGTGTTGAATCTTGAGGTCTCGCCATGAAAAACGAAATTGCTGTAGCTTTGGCATAAATGGTCCAATCTCCACCAAACTTCACATGATTCATATTAGTCCCGCCCTGAACACATTTTCATTACCATATTTCCTGATAATCATAGCGCCACCTAGTGTCGAAGGGAAGTACTTCTTATCAGACACTTATCTTTGGATTAACCTGAAATTTCAATGATGTGGTGTGTATTTGATGTACACAAACATGACATATCATTAGTGTCTATACATGCTGCAGAGGGTTTAATTTTGAGGTCTTGCCATGAAACAGGAAATTGCTGTATTGTTGCCGTAAATGTTCTGATCTCTATCAAACTTCAGATGATTCATATTAGTTCTGCCCTGAAAACATTTATATGGCCATATTTCCTGATACTCATAGACCCACCTAGTGGTGACAGGAAGTAGGTCTCAAACACTTATCTTTGGATTTATTTGAAAGTTAAATGCTGTGGTGTATATTTGATGTACAAAAACATGATGTATAATTACTGCGCTTTCCAACTCCCTCTAGTGGAAAAAGGAAGTGATACAAAATGTGAAATATGTTATTCCAGCACTGTATCAGGGATATGCCAAGTCACTCCTGCATGCGATGTCTAACTTTGACAGAAATGAATTGACACGTCAGAAGACGTCCTGCCAGCCCCCCCGAGTTGTGTGAAGGTGCGAGGGCCCGTTCATCGCTGCTTGCAGCTTTAATTATTATTATTCTTCCTCCAAATGAATTGCCTTTTTGGGAGGCTTAACATACCAGAAAACTCATGAAACTTTGCACACATCTCAGAACTGGTGAAAAATTTGATATTTTAAGGGTCTCGTTCGTGGGTTCCAAAAAATGGTTCAGCAGCGCCCCCTACAAACATTTGAGGAAACAGCCCCTGAAGCTAGTTTAACTTACATGTATGAAACTTGGCAGGCTTATGTAACCCTCTGAGACGTACAAAAAAGCCTCTTGGAGGCATGCTCTAAACCAAACAGGAAGTCGGCCATTTTGAATTTACTGTGCAATTTTGGTGCATTTTTGGCCATTTCCAGGGGTCATAAATGAACGAACTAGTCCTAGAGATTTCATCTGATCGACTTCAAACCTTGATGTGTCCCACCCCAAGACCTTGAAGATTAAAAGTTATCAAAAGCTTGAGTTTTCATCAATGCGTGTGACCCTGGGATGGCGTCAAAGTTAGGGGTCTCGCCACTAAACAGGAAGTAGTTTATAACTCCAGCATAAATGGTCCAATATTTCCCAGACTTCACAGGATTGATGAGAGTCCCGCCCTGAACACATCTAGATGTCAATAATTAGAGATAAACATAGCGCCCCCTACTGGCAATGGGAAATGTCATGTTTTAGACTTTAATGTACATCTCCTACAGACTTGACCAGATCCATCTCAAACTTGGTGAAAAAAGTCATAAGACGTTGATGACGCTTTATTGTGGAAACTGTGAGTTTTCGTCGAAGGGCGTGGCCACGGCCTAGCGGCGAACTTTGATGTTTCACCGTGATGATAAACGTTGCTGTAACTTGACTCCACATGGGAATATCTTGCCAAAACTTCACACATATGATGACAGACCAGCCTTGAACACATCTACAGAGGAATTTTGAATCACCACCATAGCGCCACCTTCTGGCAACAGAAAGCTACTTTATATATTCTTTGATGTCCACTTTTAGCAGGTTAATCAGACCCACCTCAAACTTGCTGGTCTAAGTCCTTAGGCCTTGATGATGCTTAAAAATGAAGCTTTTGAGTTTTCATCAAACGCTGTCACCGTGGCGCCACCTTGTTCGCCATCAAACACAATGTTGTTTTGAAGGGACAAGGGATGCTTGAAAACTCACCAAACGTGGCATACACATCACAGGTCACAAGTCCTGTTGTCTGATGTGATTTTTGTGCTTTGATGCACCAAGATGTCTCAACAGCGCCCCCTAGAATATTTCAATTAAGCAGCCCCCAAAACTGGTTTGACCTGCATGTATGAAACTTGGTAGGCACCTGTAACACTCTATCACGTACAAAAAAGCCTCTTGGAGCCATGCTCCAAACCCAACAGGAAGTCTGCCATTTTGAATTTACTTGTGCCACTTCTGTGCATTTTTGCCCATTTCCAGGGCTTGTAAATTAATGAACTTGTCCTACAGATTTAATCAGATTGGCTCCAAACTTGGTGTATGTAAGCGTGACTATGTTGTGACCAAAAGTTATCACAGGATTTGCCCAATGTTGAATGGCGCGCCCACTGCTGAGTGTTGAATCTTGAGGTCTCGCCATGAAAAACGAAATTGCTGTAGCTCTGGCATAAATGGTCCAATCTCCACCAAACTTCACATGATTCATATTAGTCCCGCCCTCAACACATTTTCATTACCATATTGCCTGATAATCATAGCACCACTCAGTGTCGAAAGAAGTATTTCTTATCAGGCACTTATCATTGGATTAACCTGAAATTTCAGTGCTGTGGTCTATATTTGATGTACACAAACGTGACATATCATTAGTGTCTATGCGCACTGCAGAGGGTTTAATTTTGATGTCTTGCCATGAAACAGGAAATTGCTATAAATTTGGAGTAAATGGTCCGTTGTCCACCAAACTTGACATGATTCATATTTGTCCCACCCTGAACAAATTTATATGACAATATTCCGTGATAGTCATAGCGCCATCTAGTGGTGAAAGGAAGTACTTCTTACCAGACACTTATCTTTGGATTAACCTGAAATTTCAGTGCTGTGGTGTGTATTTGATGTACACAAACATGACATATCATTAGTGTCTATGCGTGCTGCAAAGGGTTTAATTTTGATGTCTCGCCATGAAACAGGAAATTGCTATATTTTTGCTGTAAATGTTCTGATCGCCATCAAACTTCAGATGATTCCTGCCCTGAAAACATTTATATGACCATATTTCCTGATTCCAGGAAGTAGGTCTCAAACACTTATCTTTTGATTTATCTGAAAGTTAAATGCTGTGGTGTATATTTGATGTATAAAAACATGATGTATAATTACTGCGCTCTCCAACTCCTTCTAGTGGAAAGAGGAAGTGATACAAAATGTGAAATATGTCATTCCAGCACTGTATCAAGGATATGCCAAGTCACTCCTGCATGTGATGTCTAACTTTGACAGAAATGAATTGACGCATCAGAAGACGTCCTGCCAGCCCCCCCGAGTTGCGTGAAGGTGCGAGGGCCCGTTCATCGCTGCTTGCAGCTTTAATTAGGGCCCGCGCGACAATGAAGTCGTCCGTAGGACCCTATTGTAATCGCGCTGTTTATTATTATTATTATTATTATTGTTCCGACTTTTCATGTCCCAATTTCGCCCCTTTCCCAAATTTCAAAATGCTTCTAACTTTCCACATTCTTCCGGCCAGATCCGAAATTCGATATTTTTGGGCGGTTGCACATGGTCGACACGAAATGCCGAAATAGCGCCCCCTACAAATTTTCAAAATACCCTCCCCATTGGGGTTAGTTTGTTGTAGGCAAACAAAATTTGGTACACTCATGTATCATACAGAGACGCACAAAACAGTCTCTTAACGTCATGGTGAAATCCCAACAGGAAGTAGGCCATTTTGTTTTGAATTTTTTCGTTACGGCGATTTCCACAACTTACATTTGAACTAACTTGTCCTGGGGATTTCGTCCTATCGACTTCAATGTTGGTACAGATCATCCTGAGAACATGCTGATAAAAAGTTATTAAACGCTTTCCTCTATGTCAAGGGGCGTGGCCACTAAGACGTGACAAATTTCGGCGACTTTTCGTTTTCTTGCCATCGAATTTCGAACGGCTCTCACGCCCACATACTTGATCTCAGCAGCTTCAAACTTGCTGGACATGATGATGGTCCGCCCCGAACGCCCCGATATGTTAATATCCAATCTTACTCATAGCGCCCCCCGGTGGTAACAGGAAGTGACCAGTTTTTACTTTAACATGTACTGATGCCACAAACTTGACCGCATCAACTTCATTCCACTTCTAATGCATGCAGAACAAGTTGGTGAAGCTACCTTATGAACGCTGTGAAGCTAAGTCTAATGGTGTCCATGTGGCGGCGTGGCAACTATCGACTCGCCACCAAATACGTTTGGCAATTTGATGGCTTCATCGACCTCATCTCCTCATGAAAATTGATACACAGGTCAAGAATAGTGAGCTCTTACACCTGATAGGGGCGTCGCCCATGGGGGGGACAAAATGCCTCTATAGCTCCCCCTTGAAATTTTCAAAAATCCCTCCCCATAGGGTTTTTTTTGGAGTAGGAACATGAAAATTGGTACACCTGTGTATGCTGTACAGACACACATAAAAGTCTCTGGCACCAATGGTCTACTCCAAACAGGAAGTCGGCCATTTTGATTTTGACTTGTCATTTTGGCGTGATTTCCACATGTTGTATTTTAACGAACTAGTCCTAGGGATTTCATCCAATTGACTTCAGATTTTTTACAGATCATCCAGGCACCATGCTGATTAAAAGTTGTGCTCTGCATGTCTGTAGGTGAAAGGGCGTGGCTGCTATGGCGCTGCCATTTTTGATCCATCGCCATGCATATTCAAGCAGCTCTCTCCCACATAATTCATCCAAACTGCTTCAAAATTTCTGTACATGATAAGAGCCCCACCCTTAATGCCTCCATATGTTCGAAGGCAATCTTGCTCATGGCGCCCCCTTGTAGAAACAGGAAATGCCATCTTTTACACTGACAAACACCAACCTCAAGCTCCTGACCTGATCAACTCCATTTTGTGACCACATGACGATCAAGTTGATGAATCTCCACAGTGACACACGTGTCCTGTCATGTTGCAAATATCAAAAAACACTGCCACTTTTGTCCACAGGGTCACCAAAATCAACTCAAAATGAAAGTTCCTTGTAGTGGCTTTAATAAAAATAAATAAATAAATAAATAAAAATAAATTAAAAAAAGTGATCAAAATAACATACAAAGACAGGGATCAAAGATGCAGCAGCACAATGTTACTCCTCAAACACACTGTCAGTAGAGGGCCCCTTGGTGTGCTGCTAAGCATGATTGGTTCAAGACACACCTGAAACATGCATTGGTTATGGCTAAGTAGCGACATTTTCAAATGCAAGTTCACAATCAGTTTCACTATCACTTGCAGCATTCTCAGACATAACTAGTCTTTTCTGGACACTTTTTCCCCACAAATGCATCATGCTAAATGTTTAGCACAAGCTAGGGCATTTTAAATTGCATAAGTAGCCTCGCGACTCTCCACTACTCACGCTAAACCAGGGCAAACTCAAACACCTAACTATGTCAGTTCTACCAAATAAAACCAGTAGCATGGCCATCTGACCTTTTCAAGCTGTTCTGGCCATTGGTGACCCTACGTCAATCATCATAATCCCAACTGCCACGATAATTGCCAGGGCAGAATTTTGAGTGGGTAGCACGTACCCACTGGTTTTTGGGGGGAGCTAGGTATGGCGCCATTCTAGCACTGATTCATAAATCAAATTTCTGCTCCCCAAATTCTCACTAACTCATTCAAATAGTCCTATGTTCCTTGCACTTGTTCATGTTTCCAATTCCATCTGTCTCAGTTCAGTTAGGATGGCTGTCATTTATCCCACGTTCCCTCAATACCCATGCTCGATGCGTTCTCATGCCGTTTGCTCAGTCATCCGTGGCCCTCTAACTACATGCTGCATGCACGAACACCTGCTCATCCGCTACTGCTCACCTATCGTTTTATAATCCTCAATCATGCATCACCCATGAATATTCCATTTTGGTTATATAATCACAAATTCTATCTGCCAATTCTCTATCTGCTGGTCCTGGGACACATTCTGCTGTATTCATTTATTCAAGTTGGCCGTAAATTAATGCAATTTTATTGGTTAATTTCCTTTTACCTCGTTCACCTTATCTCTCGCTCATTTACATGGTCTTTGGGACCTCACGCAAATGCACAATCACGGTTTGTGGGACCTCATGCTGTATGCACTAACAACCTCAGTCTTCGGACCTCATGCAAATGCTCTATCATGTTCTGTGGGACCTCATGCTGTATGCACTAACAATCTCAGTCTTCTGACCTCAGGCAAATGCTCTATCATGTTTCGTGGGACCTCATGCTGAATGCACTAACAACCTTGGTCTTCGGACCTCATGGATGCTCTATCGTGTTCTGTGGGACCTCATGCTGTATGAACTAACAATCTCAGTCTTCGGACCTCATGCAAATGCTCTATCATGTTCTGTGGGACCTCATGCTGTATGCACTAACAATCTCAGTCTTCGGACCTCGTGCAAATGCTCTATCATGTTCTGTGGGACCTCATGCTGTATGCACTAACAACCTTGGACTTCTAACCTCAGGCAAATGCTCTATCATGTTTCGTGGGACCTCATGCTGTATGCTCTAACACCCCTGGTCTTCGGGACCTCATGCCAATGCCCCACCATGGTCTGTGGGACCTAATGCTTTATGCTCTGCCTTCCTCAGTCTTCAGGACCTCATGCAAATACCCCGTCATGGCCCATAAGACCTCATGCTGTATGCCCTAACACCCTCGGTCTTCGGACCTCATGCAAATGCCCCATCATGATCTGTGGACCCCATGCTGTATACTCTAACACCCCTGGTCTTCGGGACCTCATGCAAATGCCCCTCATGGTCTGTGGACCTCATGCACCACACCAAGGTCATTGGACCGCCTCAGAATGTTTCCCCTGCAACACTTAATTTTCTTTGGTCGTGGGATCCATTTAATTTCTGTTTGTCATATCGGACGTAATTTATGTTTGGTCATCAGACCTTATTTTAATTCATCCATTTTATTTAAGTTGGTCTTCCGACCTTAGTTTCTGTTTGGTCATGTGACCTTTTATTTTGTTCGGCCTTCCGACCTTTTATTTTGTTCTACTGATGGTCTTTAGGACTCCAGTTTGTGCACCCAGGTCTACGGGACCTCATGCTTATACACAGTTATTTCTTTTTGGCCGACGGGCCATAATTTCTGTTTGTCAAGATGACTTTAATTTCTTTTTTGGTCGCCGGACCTTATTTTACTTTCACCATTTTATTTGAGTTGGTCTTATGATCTTAATTTTTGTTCGGTCTTATGACCTTTTATTTACGTTTGGTCTTTATTGATCTTTTATTATTTTCTGCATACGTAGGCCCAGGTCACTAGGACCTCGTATCAGTCACGTTAATCTCAGTTTGGTCATCAGACCCTTAATTTCTGTTGCTGTCATGCTGAAAATTGCTGACTTTAATTTATGTTTGGTCGCCCCACCTTTGCCTTCTGTTTGCATTATCTTAAGTTTGGTCTTCTGACCTTAATTTATGTTTGGTCTTACGATCTTTCATTTCTGTTTGTCCTTGTTGACCTTTTATTTCGTTCAACATGTAGACACCCATGGCCTCCAGAATCATGCCCACCCCTAGCCTCCCCTCTGCCATATGACCTTATCCCCTGCCACTGCCATTTCACCCCTAGCTTCATCTCGGTGGTGAGACCTATCCAAGCCTCCCTCTGCCACTTCCTTTCCGTGCTCATCTCACATCCCCTGTTTTCTAGATAACAGCTCCCCATTTGTTGTCCAAGTCTCATCCTGACCATATGTTCTCATCAAGGTTAAATTAGCCCATTCAGGAGTCATGCAGGCCTTCAGATCTGTTTATTCACATTCACTGCTTCCTTGTTCAGTTTGTTCATGCTTCTTTTGCAATGCATTCCCTACTAATCTTTATCTGCTTGTTTTGTTGGAAGCCTGTTGCCTGCTGGTAAGATAAGGATTGCCTCACGTCAAACGGTTTGTCGTCCCTCTCACTCCTTCACTGTTGTGGGGGGGTTTCCCTAATTGGCTACGGATCCGTCACCCTCCTTATAGCTCTCCATCTCGAAGGGGTCTAATCACCGAAGACTTTTCACATTTTCACGTTTCATTCTCATGTGCATTTGTAATTAAATATTTTCTTTCCTAGATCAGCCCTAGGGGAGCCCTAACCCCCAATTTCCACACACTCCGTCTGCGCACTGCGTAGCAGATACGCTCCCATTCTAGTGAACAGCTTCATTTCCACAGCGAGCACCGTGCAGTGTCTCTTGAGCATCCGAGAAGCGCCAATGCACTCTGCTTCGTGTGAGATACGCGCCAGGCCTATTTTTCAGCGACTGCGTGTCTATTGCATGTCAAGCCACGTAGCCCAGATCGCACCAAACCAGAAACGGAACACACACAGCGTCAAAATAAAAGCACCAAGCTAATAAAAATGCGGTTTTAATTTAAAGAATATAATTTACAAGAAAAGCCCCGAGCCATTAAGTTAACCTTTTTCTTTTATTGTAAATCGATGGTGCGCCAGAATTTAAAGTTTTACTTTGGGGAACACTTTTACTTTGGTGAATTTGGTGAATTCCGGATCCGCTCTCTAGACCGGAACCAGAATCCAGACAAAATTCAGAGTGAATGGAAACCAGGCTTTTCCCCGTACGTGAAGAGCCTGGTAACACAAGGCTAAGGCGAGGGTACGTGCCGTCAGTTGCTCCAGATCCACGGCACTGCACAGCACAGCGCAGACGGAGTATGTGGAAATTGGGGGTTAGCATTTGACTATACTGCCTATGCCACAGGCCAGCACTGCTTATTTGGGTACCTGTATTCAATCTCTTACTCTTGTGATCAAAATGATCTGAAGCTTAACCCCGAGGCTGTTCTGTGAATAATTTGCTGAAAAAAAAACAAAACATAGCAATTTCAGATCCATCCATATCAATACCAGGTGTAAAATAACAACAACTAGTCAGGCTCCATCCACTCGATGACCTCACAACACACTCCATCCTCCACTCTCACCCTCTGACCCTGTGTTTAACATCCTTGTTCTGATTAGGCATACTAATGGCCCTCGTAAGTACCACTGGCCTAATTCCTGTACAGGTTGTTAAAACCCTAAAAATGTAATCACCATTTAGGTTGCCATCTGCAAGTAGGCCCTCCTGTGATGCAGGGCAAATATCATTGAACCCACACACGTTCAAATCCAGAAATGGCCGGGGGTTAATGCATCTACACATCAGAAGTCTGTGTAATCAGGTTAAACTGGATCAGCTAGAAATTCTCATATCACAGATGAACCCCAATATCCTGGTTTTGACAGAAACCTGGCTTAAACAGAGTATACACAGTTCTGAAGTTTCCTTAAATAACTATAACTTGTACAGAATAGACAGAGTGGGAAGAGGGGGTTGTAAGGCTGTGTATGTGAAGTCATGTCTGTCCGTTAAAGTTTTAAATGCTGTCACAATTCCTCATTCCTTTGAACTTATTGTTCTGAAGGTACATTTAACTCTAGATGCTTGTGACTCCTCAATTCTGGTTCTCCTAGATTTAATTATTCTACCTCTATTAGAAAGAGAAGGATAAACCCCTTGAGTTGCACCAACTCGTTTTCAAGGGGGTCCTTAACACAAATAAACAATGAATACAACACACACATAACCATGCAATAAATTGTGTACATAAGCAAGCAAACATACAAGTAAAGAGGGCAGCAAGCACTATGAGCCAAGCAAGATATAAACAGGTGCATAGACATGCATACATGATACATATAAGCATATATAGCAACATGCAATGGCAAAGAAATGTGACATGCAATGCAAGGAGATGTCCAAGCTTAAAGGGAAATTTCATTTTATTTCAACCTGTCTCCTATCGTCCTAAATTTGTTTCAAGTGACTAGTGACATAAAAAATAATTTGGAAAGCAGAGCTAGATGGTAAACAAACATGGCACCATACCGGTAAGGTAAGACAGCATGTTTACATGTCATTTTCTATATGTTCTCTGACATTTATCCTAACGATATGAAGCGGTCTTTGTGGAAAAAAGCTTGTTTTGTGGACTAACTTTGCACTTGAAGGTTGCCCATTCACTTACGTTTTGACAGGTCTGACGCTACTATGTGCCCCGGCTGTATCTAGGCTAACGGCTAACATGCTAACTATTATTTTTATGTCACTAGTCACTTGAAACAAATTTAGGACGATAGGAGACAGGTTGAAATAAACCGAAATTTCCCTTTAAAAGGAGCAGGGGCAAGAAAATCCATGTAAGGAAATGGCCATGCTTATTATGAACAAGAGCATTGAGATACATACAGTACAGGCCAAAAGTTTGGACACACCTTCTCATTCAATGCGTTTTCTTTATTTTCATGACTATTTACATTGTAGATTCTCACTGAAGGCATCAAAACTATGAATGAACACATGTGGAGTTATGTACTTAACAAAAAAAGGTGAAATAACTGAAAACATGTTTTATATTCTAGTTTCTTCAAAATAGCCACCCTTTGCTCTGATTACTGCTTTGCACACTCTTGGCATTCTCTCGATGAGCTTTCAAGAGGTAGTCACCTGAAATGGTTTTCCAACAGTCTTGAAGGAGTTCCCAGAGGTGTTTAGCACTTTGCCTTCACTCTGCGGTCCAGCTCACCCCAAACCATCTCGATTGGGTTCAGGTCCGGTGACTGTGGAGGCCAGGTCATCTGCCGCAGCACTCCATCACTCTCTTTCTTGGTCAAATAGCCCTTACACAGCCTGGAGGTGTGTTTGGGGTCATTGTCCTGTTGAAAAATAAATGATGGTCCAACTAAACGCAAACCGGATGGGATGGCATGTCGCTGCAGGATGCTGTGGTAGCCATGCTGGTTCAGTGTGCCTTCAATTTTGAATAAATCCCCAACAGTGTCACCAGCAAAACACCCCCACACCATCACACCTCCTCCTCCATGCTTCACAGTGGGAACCAGGCATGTGGAATCCATCCGTTCACCTTTTCTGCGTCTCGCAAAGACACGACGGCTGGAACCAAAGATCTCAAATTTGGACTCATCAGACCAAAGCACAGATTTCCACTGGTCTAATGTCCATTCCTTGTGTTTCTTGGCCCAAACAAATCCCTTCTGCTTGTTGCCTCTCCTTAGCAGTGGTTTCCTAGCAGCTATTTGACCATGAAGGCCTGATTCGCGTAGTCTCCTCTTAACAGTTGTTCTAGAGATGGGTCTGCTGCTAGAACTCTGTGTGGCATTCATCTGGTCTCTGATCTGAGCTGCTGTTAACTTGCGATTTCTGAGGCTTTTCTGCGGACTGTTAAATATCAGGTCTCTATCGTCTAAAGCAGTGTTAGTAAACGAATTAATATCAGATAATCATATTGATTTACTCAGTCTCACAGAAACCTGGCTGTGTCAAGATGAATATGTCAGTCTCAATGAATCCACTCCTCCCAGTCATAATAATACCCACATTCCTCGAGGCAGCGGCGGAGGAGGGGGAGTTGCAGCCATTTTTAACTCTAGTCTGTTAATCAGCCCTAAACCTAAACTAGATTATAATTCATTTGAAAGCCTCGTTCTTAGTCTTTTACATCCGACCTAGAAAACCTCGCAGCCACTTTTATTTGTTATAGTGTACCGTGCTCCTGGCCCGTATTCTGAATTTGTATCTGAATTCTCAGAGTTTTTATCCAGTTTAGTTCTTAAATCAGATAAAGTTATTATTGTAGGCAATTTTAACATTCATGTCGATGTTGATAATGACTCCCTGGCTACTGCGTTTATCTCATTATTAGACTCCATTGGCTTCAGTCAGGGTGTACATGAACCCACTCATTGTTTTAACCATACCCTCGATCTAGTTCTGACGTATGGAATTGAAATTGATAACCTAAAAGTCTTTCCACAGAATCTCTCGCTATCGGATCATTATCTGATTACTTTTGATTTCTTTTTACCCGATTACACGCCACTCAGCAACAGTTACTATACTAGATGTTTATCAGATAGTGCTGTCGCAAAATTTAAGGAAAAGATTACTCCGTCGTTAAATTCAATACCAAGTCCCTCAGTAACACAGGTTTCCTGAACCGACTTTGATCATTTTGTCAATAGCGCCGTAGGCTCGCTGCGAACAACACTTGACTCTGTAGCTCCTCTTAAAAAGAAGTTAAAAAAGCAAAGAAAGTTCGCTCCTTGGTATAACTCTCAAACCCATAAGTTAAAACAAATATCGCAAAAATTTGAAAGGAATTGGCGATTGACCAAACTGGAAGAATCTCGTTTAATCTGGACAGACAGTCTCAAAACTTATAAGAGGGGCCTCCGCAATGCCAGAGCAAACTATTACAGAAGAAGAAGAATAGAAGAAAACAAGAACAACCCCAGGTTTCTTTTCAGCACTGTAGCCAGGCTGACTGAGAGTCAAAGCTCTATTGAGCCTTGTATTCCTTTAGCCCTTAGCAGTAATGATTTTATGAGCTTTTTTAATGACAAAATTCTAACTATTAGAGGCAAAATTCATGACCTCCTGTCCTCAGATAGTACCTATCTAACCTCAAACACAGCTGTAAGACCTAATATATATTTAGATTGCTTCTCCCCAATTTCTCTTCAAGAATTGACAGCAGTGATTTCTTCATCTAAATCATCAACGTGTCTCTTAGACCCCATCCCAACTAGGCTACTTAAGGAGGTCTTTCCTTTAGTTAACACTTATATATTAGATATGATCAATATATCCTTATTAACAGGCTATGTACCACAGTCTTTTAAGGTAGCTGTAATTAAACCTCTACTGAAAAAGCCCACCCTGGATCCAGAGGTGTTAGCCAACTATAGACCAATATCTAATTTTCCCTTTATGTCAAAGATCCTTGAGAAAGTAGTCGCAGACCAGCTGTGTGATTTTCTTCATGATAATAATTTATTTGAGGAATTTCAGTCAGGATTTAGAGTGCATCATAGCACTGAGACAGCACTAGTTAAAATTACAAATGACCTTCTGATTGCTTCAGACAAAGGACTTGTCTCTGTACTTGTTTTATTAGATCTTAGTGCGGCGTTTGACACAATTGACCATCAAATTCTACTGCAGAGACTGGATCACTTAATTGGCCTAAAAGGTTCTGCACTAAGCTGGTTTAAATCTTGTTTATCTGATCGTTTTCAGTTTGTTGACGTTCATAATGAATCATCCTTACGTACCAAAGTTTGTTTTGGAGTTCCGCAAGGTTCTGTGCTCGGACCAATCCTATTTACTCTATATATGCTTCCTTTAGGTAACATCATTAGAAATCACTCTATAAATTTCCATTGTTATGCGGATGATACTCAGTTGTATTTATTGATGAAGCCAGAAGAAAGTAATCAATTAACTAAACTCCATAACTGCCTTAAAGACATAAAAACTTGGATGAGCACCAATTTCCTGATGTTAAATTCAGACAAAACTGAAGTTATTGTTCTTGGCCCCAAACAACTCAGAAACTCTATCTGATGACATAGTTTCTCTAGATGGCATTGCTCTGGCCTCTAGCACTACCGTAAGAAACCTCGGAGTAATATTTGATCAAGATTTGTCTTTTAATTCTCATTTAAAACAAACCTCACGGACTGCATTTTTTCATCTGCGTAATATTGCGAAAATTAGGCCTATCCTGACCCGAAAAGATGCAGAAAAATTGGTCCACGCTTTTGTTACCTCTAGGCTGGATCACTGTAACTCTCTATTATCAGGTAGCTCTAGTAAGGCTTGCCCTGTACCAGCCCCTAGTTAGGCTGACTTAGGCCTAGTCTGCCGGAGGACCCCCTATAATACACCGGACACCTTCTCTCCTTCTCTCTCTCTCGTATTCTATTACTGCATCTTGCTAACTCGGCCATTCTGGATGTCACTAACTCGGCTTCTTCTCTGGAGCCTTGGTGCTCCACTGTCTCTCAGATTAACTCATATCGCAGCGGTGCCTGGACAGCGTGACGTGTGTGGTTGTGCTGCTGCCGTGGTCCTGCCAGATGCCTCCTGCTGCTGCTGCCATCATTAGTCATTAGTCATACTTCTACTGTTATTACACACATATGACTATTGTCACACATGTATACTGCCAGATATTAATACATACTTTCAACATATTGTACCACAGTAGCCAGAACTATAACTATAATATTATTACTTTCAATAATGTTGTTGTAAGCTACTGTTATTACCTGCATCTCTCTCTCTGTCTCTCTCTCTGTCTCATTGTGTCATACGGATTACTGTTAATTTATTATGCTGATCTGTTCTGTACGACATCTATTGCACGTCTGTCCGTCCTGGAAGAGGGATCCCTCCTCAGTTGCTCTTCCTGACCACACCATACTTTTGAACCGGTTAGAGTCCTGGGTAGGTTTAGGTGGCACTGCCCTTAATTTGCTCCGTTCCTACCTCTCAGAGAGAACCCTTTCTCTTGTGGTGTCCCACAAGGATCTATCCTTGGCCCTTTATTATTTTCAATATATATGCTCCCTCTAGGTCAGGTTATCCACAAACACAACATTCAGTTTCACTGTTATGACACCCAGCTTTATGTCCCACTTAAATCCTCTAACCCCAGTTGTCTTGCTTCCCTCACGGCCTGTCTTGTCGACATCCAATGCTGGATGTCCAAAAACTTCCTTCAACACTGACAAATCAGAGGTTCTTTTGTTTGGCCCCCTCAGTTCCAGATCCCATTTCCAAAACAGTCTTGGCTCTCTGGGTGTGAATGTCAAAGATGTTGCAAGAAATCTCGGTGTTTTATTTTATTCTAATCTATGTTTTGAGGCCCATATTAAGAAAACTGTGCAATCTTGTTTTATGCACCTAAGAAACATTTCTAAAATTAGATCATTTTTCTTTTTTTCTGTCTTTCCATGACCTCAACAACATTGTAAATGCCCTTGTGTTCTCCCACTTAGACTACTGCAAGGCCCTCTACACCTGTCTTAGCCAGAGTTGTCTCCACCGTCTGCAGTTTGTGCAACACACTGTTGCCAGACTGATCACCGGTTCAAGGAGATTTGAGCACATAACTCCAGTTTTAGCTGCACTTCACTGGCTGCCAGTTAAATTTAGAATTGATTTTGAAATTTTATTGTTAACTTTTAAAGCTCTCCATGACCTAGCTCCTGGCTACATCACGGAGCTTTTAATTCCCTACAAGCCAGCCGGTAATTTGAGGTCCTCAAATATGACTCTACTGGTTATACCTAGGCCTAGGCTTGTGACTAAGGGAGACAGGGCCTTTGCCATCTTTGCGCCTCGATTATGGAACGATCTTCCTGAGGACATCAAGTTAGCCAGTTCCTTATCTAATTTTAAGTCTCTGCTAAACACCTATTTTTATAAAAAGGCATTTTATTCCTGCAATGGCAGCAGTCTGCTGCATCTATGCTCTTGTTCTCTTTCTGTTTTAACTGATTCATTCATTATTGTTGTTAGCGTTGTTTTTATTGTTGTTTTACTATGTTATTGTCACTATTTTTTATTCCTTGTGCATGCACCTTGTAACTTTGTTAAGAAAGGTGAAATACAAATAAAGTTTATTATTATTATTATTAGAATTATTATTTATCAAGTAACAACGCAATTAATGTGGTGGGCGTTTATAGGCCACCCTCAGCTGTTTCTGGTGCTGTTAATAAAATAGCAGACCTTCTTGTTCAGTACAGTCAGTCAGAGATGCTAGTTCTAGGTGATTTTAACCTAAATTGGTTCTCTAACAACTCAAATACTTTAAAGGAAATGTGTGATGATCTCAATCTGTCACAGCTCATTGAGGAACCGATCAGACCCAACCTGAAGGACCCTTCAAAATCAACACTAACTGATTTTGTTCTCTCCAATAGAAGGGACAGGATTACTGTTTCTGGAGTTTTTAGCACTTGGCTTCAGTGACCACTGTCCTCTGGAATGTGTTAGAAGTTCTAAATGAGAAAGATCAACCTCCAGAATTGTTATCAAAAGAAACTTAAAAACTTTCAATTAACAGGCTTTCCTCAATGACCTTGCAGACAGTATTGTATCTCACACCTCTGAAATACTGGACATAGAATTAGCCTTGTAATACTTTACAAAATCATTTATCACTATCATTGATAAACATGCACCTCTTAAAAAGCTCAGGATTAAAAATAGATCAAGTCCCTAGTTTTCCACAGAATTATCAATGATGTTTAAGGAAAGGGACAAAGCCTGGGTTCTAGCAAGGCGTACTGGTGAAGAAGTACATTGGCTGACCTTTAGACAATTCAGAAATAAATGCACATCCTCCTTGAGAAAATCAAAAGCTAATTATCACATAGGATTAATCTTTAATTCTATTGCAGATCCATCAAAATCTTGAAAAGCAGTAAATATGAACCACAACAAATCCTCTACATCCATTCCTTCTTCTGTTACATTTAATGACTGCTTCATAAATGATCCATCAGAGATCTGCCATGCCTTCAACACACACTTTGCTGCTGCTGGAAATCAGTTTGATATGGTTTACTCAGATTACTCTCTTAATAATAACCCTCAGGATCATGTGCTCCCCTCATATTGTACCTCTCAGTTCACCTTTCAGACTGTCTCTTCGTCTGTTGTTAAGGAAGCGCTGCAAACTTTTGATTGCAGGAAAGCAGCTGGGGAGGATAATTTAGACCCCTAAAGCTCTTTGCAGTGATTATTACTAATCAAATTACACATCTGTTTAATCCATCTCTACTGGAGTTATTCCTAAGGTCTAGAAATCTGCACATGTAGTCCCACTCAAGGGTGGTGATAAAAATGATCTCAACAACTATCGGCCAATTTCCAAACTCTCCTGTCTTGCTAAAATCCTAGAATCATTAGTTAATAATCAGCTCAAATCATTCCTCTCAAGTAAGTCTGTGTTAAATCCACACCAATCTGGTTTCAGAGCAAAACACAGTACTGTCACTGCTTGAGTTGTAAATGATATCATAGCTGCTGTCCATAAAGGTAAATACTGTGGTGCACTTTTTGTTGATCTATCCAAAGCATTTGATACTGTTGATCATGCTCTGCTCCTACAGAGACTACATGATATTGATATTGATTGTAATTCCTCTAAATCAATGATTCTCAAAGTGTGTGGGGGGCGCGCCACACACTTTTACGATTTACTTTTACACAACTATCCGCTTCCTACTGAACATAGGAAAACTCACCATGTTTCTGTACATATTGATACTAGTGTGATAGTGATACTCTCTCAATACTGTGACTATTTAGAGTGGCAATATATAAACCATTATCAGCAGTATCAACAATATCGCTGGCTCTGGAGAACAGCATGTATTCGGTTTTGTTTGCATTCAGTACAAGTTTTAAATTACAGAGTGTGCACTGCGCAGCGCCGCAGATCTGGAGCGACCAACGGCGCGTACCCTCGCCTACTGGATGCGTTTCTGGAGCGCCGCGCCGTGTAGCGGACCCACAAGCTCACGTGGGAACTGCAAATTCACATGATAAAAAGTACCATTTACTCCCAAAATTTCACACCATGTCTTCTCCTTTTGGTTTGTATCCTTGTAGAAAGGATGTGTGGTGTCATACAAAATACTATGGTTTTCCACTTCGACTATGAGTTTCTCCTCGCCCATCTTTCCTCGGACCCTCGCACTGACTGACAACTTGTGCGACAGGATGTGACGTGATTTTTAAAAAATTGAGAGTTTACAATCCATAGTCCGTGCATTGTGTTGTATTTTGAAATTTACAGGATGCTGTGTGCGTTACATTTCCGGTTTGGGGTGATCTGAGCTACGTGGCTTGACATGCTATGGACGCGCAGTCGCTGAAAAATAGACCTGGCACGTATCTCCGACAAAGTGGAGTGCCTTGGAACTTATGGGACGCTCCAGAGACACTGCACAGCGCGTGCTGTGGAAATTAAGCTATTCACTAGAATGGGAGCATATCTGTTACAGATAGTACACGTCAAATAAAATTTCCCCAAACATGGTTTCTGTCATTTTAGGTAAGTCTTATCACGCTTATGTATGTTCAAGTGTTAATTTTCTCCAATTAGTTTGGTTTTAATTCGTTATTTGATGCTATAAACACAGTCTGATCACCTGGGCTTTTATTTTGGTACTTCCGTTGACCTGCAGTGTGCATTTGCATGTTAGCTAAATATTTAGTTTCACCAAGCACATTTAGATTTAACATTTAGATTTAAATTTAACATTTAGATTTAACGTTTAATATTTAGATTTAACTGTGACATTATATTTAACATATTTCAAATATTGCTGTAAATGTGGTAAAAAGTGACTTTAAAAAATTCACACCACTTTCTTAAACGTTATTTGAAGCTAAATGTGGCAAAATGCTGCTGATAATTTCAGTGTGAGCCACTTTACAAACAGCACCCCATACACTTGTATCTATAGGCCAGTTTAAAACTATGATTTTAAACTACTCCACTCTTGAATGTAACTGTTTTTAATTGTTCTGTTGTTTGATTGTCTGAGTTGTGTGTGTGATTCTCTTGTCTGTATTTGTATATGTGTGTGTATGAGTATATACATGTGAATGCATGTGGTGTCTACATATCAAGATGTGTATATGTATACGCATGTGTATTTGCTCTTGCTTTGTTTTGTTTTCATATTTATTCTGTTCTATCTGTCCCTCAATGATTTCTCGAGATTAAATAAAGGTTGAGTGAATGAATGAATGAAAAACTTCATGTCTAAGTCCCATTCACTTTCGGTTTAAACTTTGCCCATTCTGAGTGCTGATACGGATAATGATTTAGTTGGTTGAACAGATATACAGATACAGATAATGGTGTACTCGCTGATCTCTAGCTCTTACCTTAGCAAGTTCGTGGTGGTGCCTCAAAGGCTGGTGCTGGCCTTGTACAGCCCACTTCAGTGATCAAATCTATTTAAGCAGCTTCATCATGATGAAGAGGGGAGAATTTCCTCAATCCTCAATTAGCAAGCTTTATAGTAGTTGTACTTACTGGTGGTCGAAGTTGTAAAGGGAGGACAGTAGGGGTGACTGCAGGACGGCACAACCAGTATGGTCAATCTCAGAGACAAACAGCATAGCTCCAGGGAATATGTCAATCCTAATCACAGCAGCAGCAGCAGCCAGTGGGAAGGAGAGCCAGAGAACAGGAATGAAAAAGCGGGAGGGAGATAGAGTAGGCAAGGACACAGTGTTAAAAGAAAGAGAGTAAATAATGGAGCCTGTGTTTGAAAAGCATCAGAAGAGATAAATGTGACAGGAGGGGAGAAGTGATGGGGTGAGAAAGAAGAAAGAGGTTGGAGACTGGCTAACAACAAGGGTGTGGAAGGGAACACTATGGTGAAGCAAACAAGACTAATAGAGAACAGGTGTGAAGGAAAGACTCTGGGAACAGGGAAGGACTAACCAGAAAGGTGCGACAGAAAACAGGTGGGAAAACACACAAAGACAGGAAGTAAAACCAGACACGACACATGAGTAAAGAATCTACCAAAAAAAATTAAAATCAGGAAGCAGATTAAACATAGATGAGTAACATGATACAAGGGACACAAACAGAAAACTCTGAAACAAAATCCATAGGATAACAGAATATAAACAAACTCAGGATCATGACACAATAGTCTATCACATCTGTCCGTCCTGGAAGAGGGATACCTCCTCACTTACTCTTCCTGAGGTTTCTACCATTTTTTCCCCCCCGTTAAAGGTTTATTTTTGGGGGAGTTTTTCCTTATCCGCTGCGAGGGTCCAAAGGACAGAGGGATGTCGTATGCTGTAAAGCCCTGTGAGGCAAATTGTGATTTGTGATACTGGGCTTTATAAATAAAATTGACTGATTGAATAGGCTTTCTGTGGACTGTGCGATTTTTTTTCTAGTGGGTCAAAATTGACCAGGGGCCCGTTGTTCAAAACCTAGATAAGGGATTAAGCCGGGATATGTTGGTCATCCTGTCTTAATTTAGCGTTGACTCGGCTGTTCGAAAGCAGAGGCACATATGTTACCATGGAGATTTATTCTGTCCTGACCAGGCTAACAGCCAGGCTTAGTTTATCCTGGTGCCTTATCTGTCCAGTCAGCTGTTACTGCGATCGGAAATCAATGTGTTTTACAGTTATTCCATGTTCTTATGTACGTATTTGCCCCATTTTTAAACAAACAAAATACATTTAGCCTACAATAATGAAAAAAACAATAAACATTTAAAACATTACTTTTGTCATAATTATTCATGTGACAAGCACTGTCAGGTGTCTTCAATGAAGTCAGTGATGAGGGCAATATATAAAGTCCTATGGATGAAGAGGCACTAATTCTGCGAAGGGCATTCCGATGGGAGAGAGTGCTTCGGGACAGGTCGGACCCATTGCTTTTTGATGACAACCACCTGTACAAGCGGTACAGGTTCTCAGGAGAAGGCATCCGCTACCTCTGCAGACTGCTGAGTGCGCAAATCCAGCGCCGCACAGCACGGAGCCGTGCAATGACCGTCACACAGATGGTTTTAGAGCTGTTTTTTGTTTCTCCTTCTTATAACTGCTTTTATAGCAGGGTTTTTTTTGTTAAAATAGCTGCTTTGTTTGCAGTTTTTATTCAATAGCTGTTTATAGCAGGATTTTATTTTATGTTTGTATTTTTATAGAAAGTATAAAGTGCTTAAGATAAAAGCGCTAAGCAGTGTGCAGCTGCTCACTCACCCATTTTACAACACACACTAATGCCGTCAGTCTACCACACAGGGTGCATACAATATTGGGAGCAATCTGGGGTTCAGCATCTTGCCCAAGGATACTTGACATGGAGATATCCTCACCAATAAAAGGATTAATTGTTGGAATACACATACAAGTGGGTGTATTTGGCATTGGTATAGCTGTCCCTCCCTGTATCCCCTCCATCATCAGCCTGCCTTGGTTTTGATCAAGCGCAAGCTCTTCCGCTGGTGTGAAATCGGCTGTTGTATTTGTGCTGTATGAGCATTAAATGAGATTATATATAGCCTATAAGAGTTTTGCGCATTGAATCAAGAATCATCATGATACCTACATTTCCCGAGTATATTAACTTCCACTGCTCACCTTTAAGGCAAAGTGTACAACTGTTAATTTGTGAAAGGAACTTTAATTGTAATTATGACAGATTAATTTGCGCTGTAAGTGTATATTTTTAGATTACTCACGCATTCAGTCGGTCCGAATTGTCTCTCTGCTTAATAATTGCTGCTGTGTTTCCTTTAGTTATTATGTGTTTAACCTCATCATAAGTCTCCATAATGACACGCTGCTCACTGGGCGAGAAGTAAGCCGCATGTGTCCTCTCCATTGGTGCATCAGTGAAACTGCGATCGACCCATGTGGTTTATTTATGAAAGCCGTGGACGCACACTTACCTGAATAAGTTACACCTGGCTTGACATAGCCGCTCCTCCTCAGCCTGGCTTGGCGTTCAAACAACCAATTAAGCCAGAATGGACTTATTAGACTTTGTCCAGCCTCGCTTTTCCACTTATCCTGGATTGCTTAATTCTACTTTCGAACAACGGGCCCCTATGTGGTTTCACTGTTTATAAAGCATTCTCTGTGTAACACCTTCTTAGCCAACTACATTCCAACTCATTTGCACATGTTTTACAATTCTTTTTGTAATTTATGGTGAACTAGTCCATACCCATTGAGTGCACAGTTGCCCATGTACAGTTTCACATGGTGTGTGTTTGGGATACAGGTCATAGGAAATTGCAGATTAAATAGTCAACTGAACCCATTAAGAAGAGCAATGTATTCAGACAGAGTTTTTGAAAAACGTGGGACAGAATGACTGACTGACAGAATGACACACTGACAATTTCTGTGATTATGTGCAGCATACCATACCATGACTTAGTCATACCAAAAATTAGAGAAAAAAAAAACAAAAACATTTGGCCACAGGGGGAACCACAGCGATCGGTCGCATTTTAGCCATTTTTAAGCATTCTTCTGTTGTTATAGCGCCACCCAGTTGCCAATTAGAGTTAAATTTCTCCAGTCACCTTGAGGCGTCCTGTTCTACATACCTACCAATTTTAGTAAAAATCAATATGGCGGTTAGGCCTAGATAAGAAATTAGCTCTCTAGCACCCCCATTTTGATTGATCGGGTCAATAATGGAGGAGTCCCCTCAGATTATGTGTGGTCATATGCCTACAAAGTTGCGTGGTGATCGGTGAAACCCTTGAGATGTTATACACCTTTGTGTGATGAGCCAAGCCCTCTGCAATATTCATTGCCTTATAGAAGCTCAGTTTTAGTAACTTTTCCAACTTTTGCCAAGAGGGAACTTTAGATATTGGTCCCTAGATTATGTTCACCGAGTTTCATGCAGATCAGTCAAACTTCCTAGGAAGAGATCGATTTTCAGTGTTTTTCAAAAAATTCAAAATGGCGGAAAATCTATATAACCGGAAGTTATGGGTTCTTGAGGCAAATTTGTTCCTCATGAGGAGAGGCATCGCTGTGCAAAGTTTCATGTGTCTACGACATACAGGGCATGAGATATGCCCATTCAAAATTTGCAATTGCAATCGGTTGTTAGTCAGTGAGGAGAAAAACGTGGAACAGAGACACAGACAGACACACCCACAGACAGAGTTTTCGTCATTATATAGTAAGATAGACTAGACCAGAGGAGCATATGTTGATGGAGTAACACAGACATGAGTCATTAATCACTTGTTAGTCTTAGTTTGTTAGCCACATGAGTCTTTAGTCAGTCCTTAGTCAGTTGTTAGTCATCTGAGTCTTAATTCACGTTAGTCAGTTGTTAGTCACATGAGTTGTTAGTCACTTGTTAATCAGTCTGTTCTCCATGAGTTGTTAGTCATTAGTCATTAGCCACACGAGTCGTTAATCAGTTGTTAGTCATTAGTCATTTGAGTCCTTGTTCACGTGTTAGTTGTTAGTCACATGAGTTGTTAGTCACTTGTTAATCAGTCTGTTTTTCATTAGTCCGGAGTTGTTAGCCATAAGTCATTAGTCACCTGAGTTGTTAGTCAGTCACATTGTTAGTTTAATATTACTATTATGAATCCCGTCCTGCCTACTTTTTCTCTTGTCCTGTTCCAATTATGTAATGAGTCATGAAATTGACTCCCATCCCACTGAAAACCCAAAAAAATGTCAGCGTCTTGTTCATCAGTCATTAGTCACGAATTGTAAGTCACTTGTTACCCATCAGTGAAATGATTCCTTCCTTACTTGTTAGTTGTTGGTCACTTCTGCAAAACCATTTTTGAACGCTCTAGAATAGGATTGATCACCCTTTTTTTCTCATTTTTAACTGTTTGTGCTAGAACCTCGATGGGTTTAAAGGGGGAGGTGAGTTCCCGCTCAATCAGGACCCAGTCCAGACCAGCACCAGCTTCATCCCAATGTCCTGTAAGCTTGGACATCTCAAAGGCAATACTATAATATTTTATATTTGGCAATGAGAAACCCCCTCTCTTCTTCGACTCACATAATTTATCTATACAAATTTGAGGTTTTTTCCCAAAGAAATTGTTTTATCATTTTGTCATATCTTGCTAATAGTTGTTTTGGAATGCATATGGGTATCATCCCAGTTAGGTAATTTATTTGTGGTGCCACAACCATTTTTATTGTGTTTACTTTACCCCATAATGTCAGGTGTAGTTTACTCCAATTATCCAAATTAACTTTGATTTTATTTAATACTGTAATGCTAATAATACTAATAATGTTAGTTATCATAATTTCCCTTATATCTAGATCTAATTCTATACCTAAATATTCCATCCCTTTTGGTAACCATTTGAAATTAAAAGCGGATAGCTGATCGTGTGAACAAGTTTGAGACACTGGCATGGCTTCTGATTTGTGCCAATTGATGCAATAACCAGACACTTTAGAATATGCTTAAAGAGTTTCGAGTAAAACTGACACAGAACTGGCTGGATCCCGACTCAGTACCAAAATATCGTCAGCATAAAGAAATAATTTATGCTCCCTGCCGCCTCCAATGACAACCTTAATTCTTGACTCTGCTCTGATCAACGTGGCCAATGGTTCTAAGAACATTGTGAACAATAGTGGGCTTAGACTGCACCCCTGTCTAGTTGACTGGTTATCTGCAGAAACCATCACCAAACCCAATTTTTGAGAGAGTTGCAAATAAAAAGGCCCATTCCACCCTATCAAAAGCTTTTTGAGCATCAAGCGATATGGCTGAAACAGGGTGGGGGTTAGTTCTATTCATCCAAATTAAATGCAACAGTCTCCTCATGTTATCAGCTGAAGAAATGTTCAGTTTCTTTTCTTCAGACCAAAGAGTTAAGGAGATGTTTCTTTGCCTGCTTGACAATTTCGACTGAGCCTTCAGTCTCTCAGAAGTGTCAGCAGCACGTCGGATGATGCTTCTGAGGAAGACTGAAGGCTCAGTCGAAACTGTGTCTGAAGAAAAGAAACTGAACATATCTAAAATAAGAAGACAAAATGAACATAATCAGTCTCATTTCAAAGAAAGTAAAGATGACGGATAATAAAGCTTTAATATACACACAAAAAAAAAATTTAACTGAAAATTAACGGGTTCTTCTTCCTCCTCTTGTTCTCAGGCGGGGAGGAGCACCACGACGCGGCACGCCACGGGAGGGGCCAGGAGCTGCAGGGGCCAGAGATGCTGCCAAGGATCTGATGGAGTGCGGAGATCTGATCGGAGGAGGAGGAGGAAGAGGAGGAGAATGTGGCGGTGTTCCTCACTGAAGCAGGCGCTCAGCTGCTCCAGCGAGCCTGTCCAAACTATCGACTATGCGACCAAGGTGCCGCAGCAGGCCTTCAACACGGCTCAGGCGAGTGTTTAGGCGCCCAACACTCCGCCTGAGGCCACCCAGTTCCCGCTCGAGCATGGTGAAGCCTCCTCGCTGGACCTCCAGGAATGGGTGGTCCTCAGGCCGGGCGAGCTGCCTCCGTCTCCGTCTCGTCGGAGGTGCAGGTGCGGTCTCCTCCTCCCCCACAACAGCCGCCTGCTCCTGGCAGCTGGGTCCGGCCCCTGGATCATCAGCCAGGGGAGCTGCATGAAGATGATGGGTTCATTTTAAAAACAAAATGTAGCTATGAAATGTACTATGTAAATAAAGTTTGGTTGATTCATTGAATGTCTGTTGTGTGTTAATGTGAAATCAATACATTTCTCAAGAAGCCTGCATGGTTTGTACACACTGATATATTGTGATTATTGCATTACCTTGGACGCCAACCTCTAGTCCCCCAAAGCCCTCAATGCTCTCCACACTGAGGGTAGAGGCAGCGATGTCCTCTGCTGGCGTCAGATCGTCGGTGGTGTTGGGTGGGCCTCCTCCCGTGGCATGCTGCTGGTGTCGGTGGGCGGCGACTTTCTGTCTCCCCCGTCTTGTCTTCTGACATCATTTTACCCTTTGCGGCATTGTGTCATGGTTCTGGTGATGCCAGAAGATGAGGAAACAATCGCCGCCACCTCCTACCATGCCTGCTTTACCTTGGGGAGCTTGGGTGCCTGTCTGCTGTCCCCGTAGATCTGGTTCTGACGGGCCTTCACCTCCCGCATGAGGAGATCCGTCTCTTCGTCTTTCCAGTTGGTAGGTCCGCCATCTAACTAGCTCTCCGCCATGCGCTCCAATCGCGCCTCTTTTAAAGGGAATGAGAGGTGAAACTCTGATTGGCTTGTTGAATGATACGCCCAAAACACACCCATGACTAATTCACAGAGTAAGTCCAACCCTTTTAGACTCTCTGCCATGGCGCACAGTCTAAAAATGCGCTGTCTAACTAGCAAATGACTGGGACACGCCCATGCGTCGCATGCCTGGCACTTCACGTTTTAGACCATCTAAATAGGGCCCACAGTCTCTACCCTGTGTCCCGTGGTGTTCAGAGGATGAGGCACTGAAGGACTACACTCAGTGTTGTAAATAGGGGTTACGCTAGACTTTTCAAAGTTTTTTTCTTTTTTTGCTGGCCAAAATGGCCGTTAATATTCCATAATCCCTGCCATAGAAAACAACTACCAGGCATATATTTCAAATAGCCATGTAATGCCTGGGCTGCACTCTGCATGAGCAGCAAGTGACAGCTACCTTGCTGATTTGCTGCTGCTCACACACATGCAGTATTCACATAGACAGCGTTGCTGCTGCGGCGCAGCTGTAGACTCAGAGCTGCCTGCTGCTTAAATTAAATTTAAATTAAAATTAAATTAAAATTGAAACTGCACATATAGATATGCCATCCTGGAAGAACTGGACTACTTGTGCAATCCGATTGGGCTGCAGGTACCACTGCATGCTACATACAAAACACAAAACTAGAGAAGAATCATTCAGGAAGGATAAGGAGAAAGCAACTGTCTGTGGCCACCACATGTACAACCATTCCCTTTTTGGGGGTTTTCTTGCATTTGCCTCTCCATTGCACCTGTTGTCACTTTCATTGGCACCAAAGCAGGTGAAACTGATTTACAGTCACTTGTGCTTCCTAAATGGACAGATTGATATCCCTGAAGTTTAACTGTCCTGGTGTTATGCTGTGACCATTAAGTGTTCCGTTAATTTTTTTGAGCAGTGTATTTACTTCTATTTTCTACTGAACCACATCCGCCAACCCTATCACCGCACAGATGGAAGCGTGCATCTATTAATTTTTTTTGTCAATTCAGTTTTATATATAAAGCCCAATATCACAAATCTCAATTTGCCTCAGGGGGTTTACAGTATATGACATCCCTCTGTTCTTGGACCCTCACAGTGGATAAGGAAAAATTCCCTTTAACAGGGAAAAAATATAGAACCTCAGGAAGAGCAACTGAGAAGGGATCCCTCTTCCAGGACAGACATACCTGCAATAGATGCCATCTGTACAAAACAGATAAACATAATAAATGTACAAAAATCCATATGACAAAATGATACATAGACAGATAGAGACAGAGACACAGAGAGAAATGCACACCAACAATAGTAATGTCAATAACTACAATAACAATAATTACAGAAATATGAATAATAATAATGGTAGTTTATGATAGTAGATTTGTAGGTATATCTAATAATAATAGCCATAGAAGCAGGCATCAGGCAGGACCATGGCAGCAGCATAACCATGACCCACGATCCAGGTGTAGCTGCAATTTAAGGGAACCTGCGAGACAGTGGAGCACAAAGGCTGTTGAGAAGAAGCCAATCGACGTGATATGCAGTGATATGCTAGCCTGAAAATCCAGACCCAAATCTAGAAAGATTTAGGGTCTGGCTATGAGTAATGCAAATGGCCCAACTCGAGGGGCGGCACCAAGCATGCATTTGAAAATATCACTGCACGCAATTGGATAACACTACGACCAATCAGAACAATACACGGGGTGACTTATCCAGAGCGCTACCAGCGGAGCTAACTAGTAGATTAGACTCTTGCCGTATCCGGTCAGCAAAACAGCAAAAACGTCCTTCTTGCAAAGGAGAGATTCGAGTGCCGTCTTCTGTTCCTCTTTAAGAGAAAAAGCCAAGTGTAACTCATTCATTGTAGCGGCCAAAGCCGTTTCAAACAACTGGTGTTCATCCGTAGCCATCTTGCAATGTTTACTGACTGATTCCGGACTTCGTCGTCGCAGCGCTGTCGTCATCTGTTTAGCTCGCCTCTGGCCCGTCTATATCAGATACACCGATGTGATTGGTGCAGCTCGGCTCCAACGGCATGGGTAATGAGCATCATTACTGATTGCCAGAGTGACTCGCTGAGCAAATTCAAATTGTGCTCTCACGAGAACTCTGGATTTCCAGGGTAGTGATATGCAGTAATAGGACATGAACAAAAGCACATGATGACAGAGAGAGAGAAGGGGCTCAGTGTGTCATAGGAGGTCCCCCGGCAGACTAGGCCTATATCAGCCTAATTAGGGGCCGGTCCAAGGCAAGCCTGAGCCAGCACTAACCATAAGCTTTACTAAAGAGGAAAGTTTTAAGTCTACTCTTAAAAGTGGAGATGGTGTCTGTGTTACATCTGTTGCTTGAGTGTGTGTGTGTGTGTGTGTGGGTGTGGTGAGCAGTGGTTACAGGTGTGCCGGAGACAGAGCAGAGCACCACCAGCTGCATCTCATCCTGCAATCAACTGCCTACTTGTACTCAGCCCTGCCACATCCACGCTGCCAGATCGTAGCCACTGTTAAGTCAGTATACAGCTCGACTCTAGCCTCTAGTTGAATCCCTGACTTAAACTTTGTCAGTAATCCTGTTTTCCTGTGTTTCCAGTATCCAACCCGCCTGCTCTGCTCTGCTCTCTGGCCCCGCTCTGCTCCACCTGCCCTCACCTTGGACGCTCCAGCCTACTCCCCACTCACCCTGCCCCCACCTCGGACACTCCAGCCTGCTCCCCACTCAACCTGCCCCCTCCTTGGACGCTCTGGGCCCATACCCCTTCACCCTTCCCATCCTCCCCTCTGGACGCAGCCCATCACCCAGAAAGCTAAAATAAACCTTTTGGACTCAAACTGCTTCACCGTCTGTCCGCACTTGGGTCCTTGCTGCAGCCCCCTAACAGTCTGCCTCCCTGACCGAAACAGGAAGATGGTTCCACAGAAGAGGAACCTGATAGCTGAAGGCTCTGGTTCCAGTCCTACTTTTGGAGACTTTAGGAACCACAAGTAACCCTGCATTCTCAGAGTGCAGTGTTCTGGTGAGATAATACGGTACTATGAGTGCTCTGAAATATTGACAGAGCCTAAACAGCCAGTGCGGAGAAGCTAAAACAGGAGAAATATTATCTCTTTTCCTGGTTCTTGACAGTACATGTGCTGCAGCATTCTGGATCAGCTGGAGAGTCACCTAGCACCACTGAGCTACCTACAGCTCAGCCCATGAAGGATGCTATTAATATTTACATTTTGTGCTGTCATGACCATGAGCCACTCATCCATGAGTAGATGCTAGCTTGCATCTCAAAAACTAATTATAGCTGCTGTGCAGCAATGGATTGGGGCCGGGCAAAATTAGGCAATTATGAGCAACACACACACTAAAACAAAGCATATCACAACATGTAACATGTAGAAGTTACATCATATAATTATGGCATGCCCTTCAAATTGTGGATGAGTGGCTGAAGTGATCAGACTCATAATATACAAAGGAAAAAAAACCCTCAAGAACAAGAAAGTAAGAATAACATTAACTGCTAGCAATTATGAACAAACTGGCCCGATCTAGCTTAAAGCTAAACATTTGCCATGGTGACAAAGATGAAAACATTTTTTATGTGTAAAAGTAGCAAGTAGTAAAAGTAGCTATTGGATAGACTCTGCATATTGACTAATAGCTAAGCCAAATAAACAGGGAAAAGAGACAAGGGATAACAGGGAAAACTGTTGATAAAGAGTATTTGTCTCTCTGCGAAACTGCCTGGATCATAATTATTTTAACTTTAGTAGTCTCTAATCCACATAGCATGATGCCTGAACATAGGACTTTGACATTAGAATGTCCATTCTGCCTTAGCTGAGGCTTGAACGCACAACTTCTGAGACTGAGGTCCATCTTCTGTCTCTATGAGCTAATTGGCAAGTGACAGTTTATGTGTGGCTTCACAAATTGACTAAGCCAAACATCAGGGTGCCAGACAGTAGCCATCCATGCCATGGAAAAGCAAATTTCAAAGTGAAGTTGCAAATCTGTAGCACATATGGTTGATTTGTTGTGAATTTTCAAAATTTTGAACTTTAGAGGCTTGCTGTAGCACCACCATCAGGACTATTGGCCTGTTTTTGCAGCTGAGGCAATCTGGCATGGGACTGGACCTTTGTGAAAAGTTTGGGTAGATTTCTCAAATATGTTGCACGAGCTGAGGCTTGAACTCACAATCTTCAACACCAAGAACCATCCTCTATCTCACTGAGCTAATTGGCAAACAGAAATGTCACAGCTTCACAAATTGACTAAGCCAGTCACCTGTGTGCAAGACAGCAGCTGTTAGTGTGTAAAGGCAGATTTCAAACGGCTGTCAAAAATTCAGTTATTAAGAAAAAAATCCGAAAATACACAAATTGCATCTAGACAGCATGGAGATGTTGGTAATTTGTTTTTAACAATGATTTATTGGCTCCATAAGTGAAAAACTGATGTTTAAAAATGTCATTTTTGCAATGACTCAAATTGTTCGCATGAGAGCGAAATTCAAAATGCTGTAAAAAATTCAGTTTTTGAGATAAAATTCTGATTTTTTCCAAACATCATCTACCATGACTCCAAAATTTTGTCATTTTTTTTAATGAACATTGAAAATGTATTTAGCAAGAATTTGCAAGTATATGTTTACAATACCGTTTACAGTCAAACATTTTGATGCACTGTAGGCTCAATTTTCGATAAATCAAAAATCTGTGTGGATCGTTTGTGTAGGACAGTCTGAAGATGCTCTGTAGCAAGTTTGGTGTCAATTGAGCAAAAACTGTGGGAGGAGATAGGTTTAATAGGTTTTACAGTTTTTGAAAAAAACAGAGTGATGGACTTCATAATTTGCAATAGGTTTAATGTACAAAAGTTTCTTCCGTATTGGGGCTACATTTTGGCGAAAGTTGCAAATCTGTAGCACATATGGTTGATTTGTTGTGAATTTTCAAAATTTTGAACTTTAGAGGCTGGGATGGGACTGGACCTTTGTGCAAAGTTTGGTGATTTTTCGCGCATGGGAAGTAGGATTTCCTAAGAAGAAGAAGAAGAAGAAGAAGAAGAAGAAGAAGAAGAAGAAGAAGAAGAAGAAGAAGAAGAAGAAGAAGAAGAACAACAACAACAACAACAACAACAACAACAACAACAACAACAACATGCAAGATAACAATAGGGTCCTGGCAGTTTAGGCTGCCCGGCCCCTAATAAAGGGATTACTGTGGCATTTTAGTGAACATTTTGATCTCTGTATTGGTCATTGCAAATGAATTATTGTGGTGCCAGAATTATAAATTTTATACACAAATGGCATATTGTGATGATATTTGTGTGTATTCAGCTGTAGTCATTCTCTCCCGAGGATGAACCCAATTCATTTTGGAAATTTTGCTGGGTTTCTTCTCATAACACCCTTTCACAAAACTTTGGCTTGCACACAACATACTTCCTGATAGCACAAGGTGTTAAGCTGATTGCTTCTCAGTAGAAGAATACAAGCTGTTTTGAGGTGAAATCTTGAAGTCAGACTTAACTTTTTTGATCCCCACTGCTGATAACTTTGTTTGTTTGTTCCATCCAACACTGTCATATTGTGGGGCGAAGTGAATATACAGCCTATATAGTAGGTGCCACCTGGCAGAGCTTTGAACTTTTCATGTAGGTAGATGTTGAAAATTAAAAATAATGAGGACCAAGATTTAGATTCTCAAATGTGACGAAAAGGGATTTGTCTCCCTCCAATGCTCAATTTTGTATGTGTGTATGTGTGTGTGTATGTATATATATATATATACATATATATATATATATATATATTTTTTTTTTTTTTTTTTTTGCTGTAGCTTCAACTAAAGCCTAGTCCCAATTAAACGGCCTGTCCCTTTTACTAGCTCGCTGTGGCTACACATTTTGACAAATCAAGGCCTGTCTCAATTAGAAGCCTGGTCTGGCTGCCAAACAGTTTTTTTTTTTTTATCGAAGTTCTTCAGGGGTCCGTTTCACAAAGCAGGTTCAACAAACTCTGAGTCTAATTCTGAACTCTGAGTTGATCTACTCTGAGATAGGAAACTTTGAGTTTCCGGTTCCAGAACAGCTGATTTGAATCAGTTTAATCAACTCGGAGTAGTTTCACCTGGAGTTAAGCGCGTGCACCACAATTATAAAAGGCCAGCATCAATGGAGCCCCGATTCGACGAGTCACCATGGCAACGGGGAAGAGGAGGGCAGCGTTTTTCACCCCACTGGAATTAGAGATATTAATGCGGTCATACGGCGACTTTGAACATGTTTTCAGAAGGAAGTGCAACACCGCTGCAGCTGCTAGAGAGAGGGAGACGGCGTGGGAGAATGCATAAGTTTAAATGTAGTCCTTTGCAATCACAATAATATTACAGGGGAAAACTGCTTGAATGGTAGCCTATTAATTTATTTCATTTAGGTGCAATCCCGCGGGGGAGAAGCGCACTTGGCAGCAGCTTAGGATGAAGTATAAAAACATTGTTCAAACAGGTAAGACCTCGGCATAATCTCATGAGGGTACTTCATTTAGATCATGTTTTACATTGTAAAGTAAATATTAAGTGACTGTTTGACTGTGCAGTTGTTTTATCCCCAAGATAATGCTGTCTTCACACACATAAATGTCTTCTCATCTATATCATGTTCTGTTAAATAATTAAGCCTATTTAAACTAACACAGACTTCTACTCAGCCAACAGAAAGAAGGCAGATGCCCGCAAAACGGGTGGTGGCCCAGTACCGCCACCTCTAATGGAGGCAGAGGAGCTGGCCCTAAGCCAGAATGTAGGAAGGCCAGTGGCTGAGGGAATCCCTGGAGGGAGCTCATCCTCTGAGCCCACCCCCCAAGACACAAGTGCCTTTATAAAATGTAATATGCCTAGGCCTATATATCTTTTTTGTTGAGCCTATTCATACAAATATTTATTTCCCTTTCATGTCTTTTTTTTTCTTTTGTCCCAACAGATTCTGATGGTGCCATCTGCCTGGTGGAGCCCCCTCACGCCACAACAGACCTTGTAAATGTAAGTAGGCAATACTCCAAAGATGTTGCCAAATGGTAGTTTAAGTATACTGAAACATATCACTCATCTAGGATGAAGAGGATGAGGAAACTATGTCTGCTGCCTTTACAGAGGGGGATCCAGAAAGGCCTATAGAGGTAACATCTTGATATGTTACTGATAGTTCTCTTCCCATTCACATTTCTTACCATTCTGGTGGAATATGGAGTGTGACATTTAGCGTACACTGAAGTATTAACACATTCTCATCCTTTTTAACAGCATGGCTGGGCAGCAGCAGGAGGGTCCCTCAATTTCCAATGCACAGATTGACGCAGTGAGATGTTCAGTAAACACCAGAGGTTCATTCTGTGGAATTTATGTGCAACTGTATAATTTAATGTCCTCCTTATGTATTCCCAGTTACCAGTAAAAGAAGTGTACAAGATTCACCTGCTGAAAAAAATACAAAAAACAGACAAAGAAATGCTATACTTGGACCGCCAGATTAGGAGGGCAGATCTGGAAATTGAAATACTGGAGCACAAGTTAGAGGTAGGTGCATGGTCACAGATGAATTATGTTAATTATGTTAACTATTGGAACGTTAACTAAACTAGCTTTTGTATTTTTAGGCAATAAAGAAGACCAAATGAAATGTGTATTATGTCTTTATTTGACTGCTGTGGTGGTGGTGATGATGGTGACTTAAACTCTAAAGTGATTATGGCATATGGTGTCTCTGACTGATCTGCCATCCTGGATAGCTGGCAGGTGGATGGGGTCATCATCAGGGTCTTCAATTTGTAGGGCAGGGTGTTGCTCTCCTCTAATAGTGGCAATATTATGAAGAACAACACATGCCACAATAATATCACAGGCCCTCTCAGGGGTCACCCTGAGGTGACGTAGGCACTGGAAACGGGTTTTCAGTAGGCCTATGGTCATCTCCACCCGGGCTCTCGTCCTGCAGTGAGCCCGGTTGAAGTTCTGTTGGGGGCCTGGTTCAGGGTCAGGGTAAGGGGTCAGCAGCCTAGGTTGGCATGGGTAACCCCTGTCACCCAGCAGAAGGCCATCAAACTCTCCTGTAATGTATAGTGGTTACATTAGAGTGTATTAAAGGAGGGAGACAAGTGAATTATATTGTGCAAATCTTTAGGCTGCTTACCACGTTGCAGTCTGTTTAGACTCGCGATATATCCTCGAGTCATGAACAGACCCAGGCCACTTGGCCTCCACATTGGAAATGATGTGGGCTGCATCACATATGATCTTGACAGTGCAGAGAATGCCGGATGTTAGTTGAACTATGATGCAGGCTTTAACATTTTGAAACCGTAGTCACTCTACATGTACCTGCACATTTATGCTGTGAATGGACTTCCTATTCACATAATCGGCTTCATTATGTGAGGGAGCCGTGATGGGAATGTGTGCCATCTATGCAGCCAATCACACTGGGAAATCCTAAAAGAAATTAAAATTAATAATCCCAGTCTGAGGTTGCAGCACTGTCATTATGTCATTAACAGAATAAATTTAAAATTAATGTAACAGATCTCTACATCATTCACCTGCAATCCTGTGGAACTCCTCCTTGATGGCTCTGACAGGTTTATGTCCAGGGAAAACGACAAAGATGGGTAAAAGCCATTTCAGGGCGAGGCACACTTTTCTGACCGCCCTGCATACAGTTGCCTTACTCAAGTGCTCTGCATCTCCGACATTGTACAAAAAACTTCCATTTTCAAAGAAACGCAGGGCAACACACAATATCTGCTGGGATGTGAGAGCATGACTACGACTGGTAATGTTGCAAATGTAAGGACGGATTAGGTTGTGTATGTAGATGATGGACTGTGACGTGAAACGGTACCGCTCAAAAAGATAATTGTCTGGAAATGCTAGAACATCTATGCGCGGTCTGATAACCATCTCCCGACGAATATTTAATTCTCTGCGCAGTAATGCTGCACCTTCATCCACTGGATCGTTATCAAAAGGGCATGCCATGGTCGTTTTTTTAATGATTTTTTTAAAGGACAGACGGCAGAACTAGGCTACGCCAAAACTCGCCCGCTGACTGACTGAATGAATGAGGAAATCAAATGGAGTGTGTGGTTCTGAAAGAGGGTGGAGACAGAGAGAAACTCGAGGTTCATTGAGAAAAACCTGGTCCCGACCAGGTTAGGTTCATAGAGTCTGTTACTACGGTAACTGACCGAGAGCTTAAGTTACCTCTCTCTCTGAAACAGGCTAGAGTTACCCCTCTTTCTCTGGTTTGAGTTACCTCCCTTTTTGAAACGGAAAACTCAGAGTTTCCCTCATTTCAGGGTTAACAGACTCTGAGTTTTCACTAAACCTGCTTTGTGAAACGGACCCCAGATGTCTAAATCTGGGTTGTTGGCTACCTCAAATTATGTGTTCATTATTCCTTTAGTCCATACGGGTCCTCGGATCAAAAGAATCAAAAGGGCTTTTCATAAAAATTAATCCAAGTTATGAGTATTGTTTTAACAGGATAAAGTGGTCTTGTGAAGTGTTGTCAGTACGGTGGATGCCGTAATCCTCGAGTGCTGTAATTTTCTCTTTCTCTCTCTCTCTCTCTCTGATGCGCTGTCTGTCAGAGCTAGATCAAATGCATGATTCAAGATTAACATGTTATCTGAAGCCTAATTTTTACAGTATATTTATACAAGTTTAAATGAACAATTTGGTAATATTTCCCATCTTTGATGAGCAACAGTATTGTGTGAAAGGATTTAAAGGCCTATCTCATATAGATGCCTGTCCAAAATATAGGCCTGTTGATTTCAGTGATTTATGCAAATAATTGCAAGGGCTACTACCTGTAGATTTACAGGTATATCTCTCTTATACAGGACAGAATTGTTGACTATGTAAACGGTGAAATCAAAACTAGGCTTGAGAACATGAGCTAGACACAGAACTTGATCAAATACATTGTCTGCATTTGTGTTTATTCTGTGCAAGATGCCCTTTTGGTATCATCCTGTGATGGTAAAGTGAGGGCTCTCAACAAAGAAAGAACTTAGAAATGTTGGCTTGCTAATTTTCAATAAGAAAAGGGATTCCATGATAAAGGCAACAGCACAGTGAAAGAAGTACAACATGTTGGGCTGTACAGAATACTGTGTTCAAAAAAGCAAAAAGCTGCAAAATATAAGCTACATATGCCATACTAAATACATATGTGTCTGATCTGAATGTGCAGTGTGTACCAAGGAGGAGGTTAACTTTGGCCTTTATATTGTTTAAATATTAACAATGTAAAGTACACTGTTTGCACTAACTTAATAAGTCACTTTTTAGACTAACCAGGTTAAGGTAATATGGTTTGAAGATTATCTTGGTATGCCAGCGACATTCATAATTTGTTTATTACACTCTCAGTATCCTGGATAATCATTAACATTGTGCTACACTTTTCTATTAATCGTATTTGAGCTTGCTGACAAAGTGTTTACCTAAAAAAAAAAAAAAACGTCTTTTCTAGGTTTAGTTGAATAGTCCATTTAAAGATTTTTAACAACCGCTCAGGAAGAACTCGGTTCTATTTATTATACATAAAAATATAATGACTCCAAACCTACATTATGATGAACTATTTTATCTAGGTGATAACATCTTATATATTACATGCTTATCTTTTAACTGCTTTTAAATACTATGCTTGGAATTATAATCTCTCATCTGCATTTAAAGACAAAAACATGAATGCATAGTGCTTAAATTGTGTCTGTTTTATACAGTTTTTCTTGTACTGAGGGCTCTATTGAAAAAAGATCTTGATCTAATATGACTTTCTATTTAAATTAACTAAATGACTTAAAGAGGCAACAGATAGGATTTGTTTTTTTTTTTAGTTTGGCATCACCTAGCTTCAGCGGTGTTGCTCGCACTGTCACAACGACCAAATTGACCGTGGGGATCAGAGATAATCAATAAAATGTAGCCTGTAAAGCCACCAGTACGCCTCTATGTATATGTAGAATGAGAAAGTGTGGACACTATACTAAATAAATGAGTAAAGAGACCGAGCAACAATTACCAGATTTATCTGAAGAAAAAACGAAGAAAAGAAGAACGGAACCCCGATGCGCAGCGGAGTTATTTTTCAACAGTCACCGGCTCACTATACATTATCCCGCTTAGAACATGGCTTACTACTAAAACATTCAAATGTTACAACTGGCATCAATATTATTAAATTGCTGGCAGAGTGTATTGACAGAGGAGAGGCATTCACCAGACAAACGGGAGCGGAGGAGAGGATTTTACTCCACTTCTCCCGGTTGGAGATGCTGGGTGCCCAGTAGCTGCGAAGGCTGCCCTCTCATTTATGGCGAGTGACCGACATGATCTCCCTGCTCTCCAGGCCAGCTTGGGAGAGCTGTGTGGACTAACGTTAACTGATTTTGATGCTCATCAGTCTAAGGCCGTTGCAGTGAAAAGTCCAGTGTTCACTTAGCTGGGTGTAACTTAGTTGAGCGATGTCCGTCGATAGCTGCCTCAGTGAGAAGAGAACAGAAGGAAGGGGGGGGCTATCACTGTCCGAGGGCTGCCATAGAATGGCAATGAGGATGTCAGCCAACCAACACTCGCTACCTGGTCCCTGGTTGCGGCGATTTGCAATGCTGGCCAGCTAGGAATTAACTACCAGCCAGTACAGTACAGTCCTCTCTCGTCTAGCTAACATTTAGCCGTGTTACTTACTGATACATTAGAAAGAAAGCTAGCTGGACATCGGTTTTGAAGCCTCTTTGGTCAGGGAACTCCCTCCATCTCTTGAACGCCTGACAGAGGAGCTTGTTTTCTTTCGCTAGGCCGTTTTCACTTGTTTCCAAGCTTTGTCCATCTGCCATTGTGCTCATGACTCAACTATCTCATGCCCAACTCCTCGTAAGGACCAGCTCCAGTCCCTGATTGGCTGACCGACCAGTTTTGCAATACATGACGTGTTTCCTGCCGTAAAGCAGATTTTTTCCGCAAAATTTCGCCCCCGATGGCAAAAGCTTATTATAAAGATTGCAAAGCCACTAAGTAACCTATGTAAACACTGATAGTCTGATTTTACTGTGGCCACTACCCTGTGCAACCCACATTATTTTCATAATGATATATTTAGGAAAAAATGCTGTCTGTTGCCTCTTTAACACACTAACCTAGTAACCAGTTTATATAGACCAAATCAGTGTTTTTTTACAGTAACTTTCAGATAGATAATCCTAGTGTCCCGTAGATAAAATCAAAGACATTGCCTCAATTAGTTAATTTTTAGCCACCTAAAAAAGCCCACCTAAAAAATTATAATCAGTGTAAGTGTATGCTATATTTAAAAAAATATTTTCATCACTTTACCTTGCCATCAGACAGTCTTTTCGGACAGGTAACTGAAGCCGTTACATCAAAGTCACCAGACTCCTCTGACAAAAACAGTCATTTTACTGAGCAGAACACTGAGCTGCTGGTCTACTAAGGCCTCAATGAGTCAGTGTGTAAGGTAAAGCAGAGCAAACAGTCATATATAGCATAACATTACATTATATTACATTACATTACATTATATTGTTGTTAGTGTGACGTTGTGGTGTTTTGGGCTATAATGAGGCTATTTTGCAAAGAACACATGGTAGCTTAAAGGAAACATTTTGCTGGCACCACAAAATAAGAGTAGTGTAATGGGATGCATGTCTGTTTTTGCAGTGACAATAATATTTAATTTATGAGCTGTAACACTGAAAATCTTTTCCCTTCATCCCAAATATTTTTTTCCTTATCATCACTAGCTATGCTGCTGTTTCTGCAGACACTGGGCCTCATTTGCAAACAGTGTGTGCACACAAATCACAGTGTTTTCCCTGAGTTTTTTCGAGACCAAGGTGGCAAAGGCCTGTGGTGGGGGGCATCTTGACAGCTGTACTTTTAGATACGGTCCCCCCCCTCTATTAAATATGAAAGGAGGCCCCCACATGTTTGCGCTTTACACTGCTGACATGTATAATCAGAACAGACATGTCCTGTGATTTTCAGCCTTCTATGATTATATTTACCCTTTACAGCAGGCACATCCTGACAGCTGAGAATATCACTGCCAGGTATCTTTGTGATTGTGTGATTTTCAGCCTCTCAGACCCCTCTATTAAATATGAAAGGAGGCTGAAAATCACAGGACATGTCTGTTCTGATGATACAAATCAGCGGTCCTGAAATGTGTGTTTCTCTTAATACACATTCTACATCTTGGAGGCGACATCTTTCCACATATGGGCTTCCTTCGCCTTTCAAACGGGGCAAATCTCTGTGGGAACAGTACGAGAGACAAAGCCTGAGGGGGAATCGGGATCTGACACAACACGGGAGGGAGAAGCAGTAGAAGCAGGTCCATGGAGCTGTGCGCTGGACGAAAAAACAAGTGTGTCAAACGGGACGCTCTAAAACTAAAGCGAGCGCGCCCGCAAGGAGGCAGGGATCATTTCATTGGTCAACAGTAAACCTTCTATTGGTTGGGGGATTTTGACAGGGTAGTTACACAAAAAAATCCAATCGCAGGGCAGAAATCTGAGAGCAGAAAGTCCGCGAGTGCACAGAAGCAGTTTGAGTGTGAGGAGAAAAGCCGAAGCTCGAACAGGAAATCTGTGCAAGCAACATGGCATCTGAGGGTGAGCAACATGGTATCTGAGGGGGAGCACACAGTTTGAGCAGAAACAGAGTCGATCTAAGCGCAAGCAGAGGCTATCTGAGTGCGAGGGCAGGGTTTTGAGGGACAATATTACAAAATCTGAACGTGAAATCAATAAATAACGCTCTCAAACTGATAGACCACTCTCTTGAATAAAGATAGGGATAAAGCTCCAAGTTCCATACGGCCCCAGCCATCACAGTCCTCTGAGGTTTCATCTAAACTCGCTGTCCAAAATGTGTCACCCCCATGACACACTTTGGACAGCCCCCTCATTTGCATTTACTTTTCTTCATGCCTTTCTGCATGCATGAAGAAATATAAATGTTAAAAGAATTCAGGAAGGAATGTAAATGTATAAATTGTATTAAATGTCTGACAGAATGTAAATGTACAAAGAATGTGTGAAGGAGTGTGTGTTGTTATGAGCACTGGTTAGGAACTAAATTACCCAAAATGCAGTATGTGGGGTCACGCTGGTTACGTTGTTGTACTACTGGAGTTGAGAAGTAAACAGTTGAACTGTACCGCAGCCTCGTTGTGATTTATTATTCAACAAACATAACATGGTGTCAGAAAATGGGAGGCTGTGTGTGAAATACGCCTGATGGAAAGGAGAAGAGCATCGTCAACCGCCAAAAAATAAATAGCAGAAAAAACGTTCAAGACAGACAGAGACCGCAACGCAGCTACGGAAGCTACTGACGGCTAACAGCTAACAACAGGCAAGACGACACACAGCTCAAGTTACCGCAGCCTGCGACATGGATAACTTGCTAACCCCTCCGTCATCTATGCAGTTTGATGGCAATCTCATGGACAATTGGAAACGTTTCAAACAGAGATTCAACATATACCTTGCAGCAAGTGGAGCAGGGGGAGATGACAACAAGAAAAAGGCATCCATTCTTCTGCATGTCATCGGTGAGCAGGCTTTGGAAATCTACAATAGCTTCCAGCTAAACGAGGCTGAGCTGACATTGAATGTCCTAATGGAGAAGTTTGAGGAGAACTCTGTACCATGCACAAATGTCACGTATGAAAGATACAAGTTCTTTTTATGTGATCAGAAACAAGGAGTCCGTTTTGATCAGTATTTGGTGGAGCTTCACACATTGGCCAAGTCCTGTGAGTTTGGACAGTTGAAAGACCAGCTCATCAAAGATAAAATAGTCACAGGAATCCCAGATAATGGACTTAGAGAACAGCTACTGCATGAAAAAGACTTAACCCTGGACAAGGCTGTGCAAATGTGTAGGGCAGCAGAGACCACGCGGGCACAGGCTAAGGAGCTAAGCAGGGAAGACACAACTGTTCATGCTGTAAAAATGGAGGGACAACATACAGAACGATGGCCAAAGCAAAAACGCAAAGGAAAATACACAGAGAAAAATCCAAGCAGCGAATGCGGAAACTGTGGAGGCATGCACATGCCTAATTCATGTCCACCATTTGGAAAGACTTGTAATAACTGTGGCAAAAAGAACCACTATGCAAGGTGCTGTAGAGCTGCTGCAGCCACAAGGAGAAAAGTACACACAGTTGATCAAGAGTCAGAAGAAGAAGAATTTTTTGTTGACTGTGTACAGGGAGACACTACTGAGAAAGAGGAATGGATAGCACCAGTGACTGTAAATGACACAATCATACCATTCAAGCTTGATACTGGAGCCCAGGTAAACTTGTTGTCAACAGCTGATTGCTGATTACAAGACTCTCACAGTGAAAAGCAAAATCCATCCAGTGATAATCAAAGTGACTGCTTACACTGGGGCAAGGATTCCAGTTAAAGGGCGCTGTGTAGTGACTTTCGAACACAGGGGCCGGCGCCTGAGATCTCAGCTACTGATTGTGGACCAGGATGTTCAACCCATACTAGGTCTCACTGCATGTGTGAAGCTCCACTTGGTCAAAAGAGTCTATATGGTGACACCACAGCTCCTGAATGATCAAGACTCACTCACCGAGGAGTATGTGGATGTTTTTGAAGGCCTTGGATGCTTGCCAGGAGCACACAATTCATGTTGATGAAAATGTGACTCCTATAGTTCACGCGTGCAGGGAGGTACTATTTGCACTGAGAGAAAAACTGAAGGAGGAGCTCGCACGCATGGAGAAGTTGAATGTCATACAAAAAGTTGATGAACCAACAGCCTGGGTGAGCTCACTGGTGAATGTGCTAAAGCCAAATGGGACATTGAGAGTATGCCTAGATCCAAAAGACTTGAATAAGGCAATTAAAAGAGAGCACTTCAAGTTGCCTACCAGAGATGAGATCATGTCACAGTTCGCAGGTGCCAAGTGGTTCAGCAAACTCGATGCATCATCCGGGTTTTGGCAAATGAAGCTGGATGAGGCCATCTTAAAACTGTGCACTTTCAACACTCCTGAGAACCGATATCACTTCCTTCGCCTGCCATACAGTATCCTGTCTGCACCCAAGGTCTACCATAAAACAATCCACATGATCTTCAAGCACATAGCAGGAGTTGAAACCATGATGGATGACATCATTGTCTGGGGGGGCCACTAAAGAAGAACATGACGCCCGGCTGAGACAAGTGCTGGATTTGACAAGAAAAGTCAACCTGAAATTGAACAAAGAAAAGTGTCAGTTTGGAGTGAACAGTTTGACCTTCGTCAGGGATGTTGTTTCTGTGGAGGGAGTGAAGCCAGACCCCAGAAAGACGTCTGCAATAGTGAAGATGGAGCGGCCCCAAAACAAAGAGGAAGTGAGGCATTTCTTAGGTATGGTAACTTAGCTGGCTAAGTTTATCCCAATGTTGTCCACCCACTCAGCACCACTCAGATGGCTTCTTGAGCAGAAAAATGAGTGGGTGTGGTCCCATGAGCAGGAGGAAAGCTTCAATGCCCTGAAAAGTGCTTAGATTCTTTGACCCAGTGAAAAGAACCAGGATTTCTGTGAAGGCTGGTGTGTATGGACCCAAGTGCAAAAAAGGGAATCAAGGCAGAAGTACAAAAGTCCACAAACGAGCTCTTTAATCCAGGAGGTAGCTATGGTCAAAATCCAAAAAGGCAGTCAGAATCAGGCAAACAAAGCAGACAGGGAACAGGCAGGAATCCAAAATTCAGAAATACCAAAATGGGTCATAGGGTTACACAGGAGTCAAACAGAGAACAGAACGCGAGAGAGCTTGAACACAGGGTAACTATGGGTGCGTCCCAAGTCTCTTATTTTTATAGTGCTACTGCTAGCTCCTCGCTTGAACCGGAAGTCGTTCGAGGTCCGCCATCTTCTAGGCCGTCCCAAGTCTCTTATTTGTGCAGCGAGGAGCTAGCACTAGGAGCTAGCAGCAAGCTTTAAGCAGCTACGAGCTAGGATGGTCGAGAGCTTCCTAACAGGAAGTCTTTTTCAGCTTGAGGCTCTGCCCCCTACATCTGGCTCATGTGAACGAGATGGCGGAGAAACAGTACAAGAGTAAGTACCCGTTACATGCATTCTTTGCAATGAATCGCTGTAATTCACGTACGTACTTCAAAGAGTAATGATATTTCAAGCAAGATTGTTAGTTGCAATTAGGTTTATTTCAGTCACGTGTTGTTCATTGGACTGTCGGTGATGTGCGGCTGCTACATGTCCAGAACCACACACATTTGTACTGCATGTCGTGTGAGTGGAATAATGTTTCATGGCTTGTAGGTAGTCTAACAGGTCTGAAATATGTCTTATTCAACAGTGACCGACGAGGAAATCTACAGGCTCATAGACCTGTGTGTCGAGCACGAGCAGCTCTTCACGGGGAGGAGAGCCACGGCAAAGAAGGCCTGGAGGTGAGTTCAGTTTCATATGTTACCTGAATGCCATTCCACTCACCAGCACAAGCATGTGCACTGAGTGATGATCCAACTATAGTCCTGGATTGCCATTGTAAGTCAAGCAAACAACGAAATTGTAGAAAACACCTCTCTGGTGTATAAAAACACAAGACAATAAGACAACAATACAAGACATAAGATGTGATCTGACCTAATGATAAATAAACATCACACACACACCTCTGTGTGCAATAACATAGCACTGTAAAACCTTGGCACTTTAGCACTAATGTGTGGTCCCTCAAAGTCTGGCCTGTCATGAGCAACATTGTTTGTTGTCATCTCTTTGCTTATTGTATAGAGTTTGTTCTTTGTACTTGTTACTGTTGTTGTCATCTTATTGATTTCAGAGAGATACCTTTGTACTTATATTCAATTTAAATATCTGGTGTCTGGGATCATACCAGGGATGCAATAAGTTGACATGTTTCAATCTTCACAGGGAAATAACACAGTTACTGGGTGTGGAGGGAAAGATGTCCCTCACCCAAGTGTCAAAGAAGTGGGACAACCTTAAGATCCAATACAAGGTGAGATTTTGTACTCATGAGCTCAGGTCACATTCAGATAACGCATTTGTGACTGTTGTTGGATACATAATGTAGTAAATTGTAGTGATTGTATGTCTACATCACACTGACACATCCCTTTTGATATCTTCCAGAAGCTGAGGAACCCACCAACGGGCACAGGGACAGACGGAGGGAAGGACACAGCAGCCACATGGCCATTGGGACATGGCCCTCCATCGAGCCACCTGTCCTGATGGACTCGTGTGACCGGGAAGATGAGCCTGTGGCTGCTGTGTCCTCTGGAGGCCCAACATCCCCAGGAGCTGCCACTTGTGGCCAGGCATGTGAGGAGGAGGAGGAGGAGGAAGAAGAGGATAGTGCACAGCCTGGCACAAGTGGCAGCACCACCACACAGGGGGATGATGGGCCATCCACCTCTGCCTGTCCCCCACCCAAGAGGCAGCGGACCACCAGAGGGACAGTGCTGGCATTCCTCAAGTACGAGGCTACCAAGGATGACAAGCGTCTTGAGGACATGAAGCATGACAGGAAGAGGTTCTTGGACCTGTTCGAGGAGGTGGCCAAGAAGTTTTGAGTTTGTTTTTATTTCCTCCTCATTTGACTTTTTGTGCTACAGTGTTTTCAGTTAGGGTTTAATTTTGTGTTGATAAGTACCTGCCAGACTGCAGTGTTTTCAGTTTAATTTTGTTATATTGATACCTCGCAGTGAAACTGCAGCATTTGAAGTCGGAATATTTATTTTGTTATATTGATACCTCGCAGTGAAACTGCAGCATTTGAAGTTGGAATATTTATTTTGTTATATTGATACATCTCACAATACAAGACACATTTAACTTGTGTACAGTGTTATATGCATTCTATGTTACAGTATATTCACGTCTATCAGTAACAATTAAATGGTTAAGTTGTGGACAACAGTCTTGAATCTGTGTTACCTGACATTCTGGATCTAGCAATGATTTCAGCCACACAATTGACAGTGTATGCTCACACATTCCTGTTCAGAGTAATGTGCAAAGGAATGTTGCACAACTCAAACTTAGACAACACAGGCAACTAAGGAATATAGATAGATAGATAGATAGATATACACACTAACTGAAACAAAAAAGGCACACGGCCCGTCATACAGTGTGGTGGCCCATGTCCCAGGCCTTCATGTCCCCAAGGTCTACAGGTAATCATGCTCCTGCAGCTCCACAGGTTGCACACGAGGAGCGGAGAGCAGCCCTGCCAGTCGGTCTCGCTGGCCATGTCCGCATCGTTCCCCCCTCACTGGACGTGGTGGAACCACACCAATGTCCCCGACATCCTCGACGGGCTCAAGGATGTCCCCCGCTGTCAGGCAGATGTTATGTAGCACCACGCAGACAGTGAGGATGGAGGGGACAAAGGTGTGGTTGACCTCCAGAGCCCTGAAGAACAGCATTCTCCACCGTGTCTTCAACATGCCAAAGGCCCGCTCTATGATGCAACGGGCCTTGGCATGATGGTGGTTGACGCGGCTCTGCACCCTCCCTTCCAGTGGTTCTCTGTATGGGGTGATGATGGCTACAGGTTGTTCAGTGCAGGGGTAGCCACCATCACCCACAATAAAGTACCCTGCAGACAGTGGGGAAACCACAAGTTAATATACTGACAGTTATTGATGGATGTTGATGTAATTTCAGTTAGCCTCACCTGGGGGAGGATACAGAGCCGCTCTGTAGAGCCTGCTGTTCTTCAGAACTCTGGTGTCATGGACAGAGCCAGGATACCCCACAAAGGTGTTGATGAAGAGGCCCTTCCCATCACATACTGCCTGCAACTGTATGGATGGGAAGAGCTTCCTGTTGAGGTAATCCTGGCCCTTAGGTCCTGGGGGGGTCTTGATGCGGACATGGCAGCCGTCGATGGAGCCCACGCACCTGGAGAACACTGGACTGTTGGCCAGCCGTGCAAAGGTCTGGCCAACCTTGTCCAGTGCTCCGGCGGTGGGCAGACGGATGACCTCCTGGCGAAGGGCTGCTATCTTCTTCACTCCCATGTGCACCAGCCTGCAGACCGTGCTCTTGGGGACATGAAAGGCCAAGGACACCACACTGTATGATAGGCCGTGTGCCAACCAGTAGAGGGTCACCAATACATGCACCTCATGTGACCAGCCTTGTGTGTACTTTGATGGCAGGATCCTCATGAGGGACTCTACAGACTGACCCCTCAGTCTGTAGTCCCTCATGAGGTCCCTCTGGCCATCAAAGTACATAGCAAGGACTGGCACATGAGGGCTGAGGCGTGCATGTATTGGTGACCCTTTGTGATGGAAAATTATGGGTACCTGACAAGTTATGGGCGTCTGACCCTCTTTTCACCCCTTAGGGTGTCCTGCAAGACTTACTTTATTGAAGCTTACAAATCATTCCATGCTCTGTAATCCCTCACTTGATAACATCAGATATATGGCGGAGGCCTGGTCGGAGGCCTGGTCGCAAAACAGGCCAAAGGTGAACCTTCAGAGAGGCCTTCAGAGTTATGACCCTGTTATTGTGTCCGGAGATGATACGGCTTAGGACAACAGGTTCTCTGGCGCCATGTGTTGTGACTATGGATGAGCATGTGTCTGGGTAACTATAAAGATAGAGGGCTGGAGGACACTCGCCAGTTCTCACTTTGACTGTTCATGCGGTTTGTACTGTTTGTGAGACTCCATTCATGAATGCTTATTAAAACTCAAGAAAGACAGCCGACGTGTGAAGACTTTTCTTTGAATTGTTTATTGAATAGTAATTTTGCCACCACACCTTCCATCTACAAAAGACAGAAAGCTGTGTTACTTCCCACACTTCATTTCTTCATGCAATAACAACATTTGAACTACCTGGATCCTGACATATGTTTCACACAGGCAACATATTCCGAGGCCATGATATATGCTTCCTTATTTATTATGCATTTTAGTTTATATTTCAATATGTTTCTTATCATATATAGGCCTATTATGAGGATGATATTTTATTTACCTGGCTGACATACATTACACCTTTTGTGTCTGGGCTTGTGCCATGATATCTGATTAGACAACCTACAGCTATCAATGTGTTTCCTGTCTTTATGATATCATTTTACATACTATTCATTGAAGCATTATATTTGTTTGATGATTACCTGTAATAACCACATGGCTGCATGCCTCTGAGCTCTCCTGCATTTAAAAAGGTATGCCTCCTCCTCCTGCTGGAGCACATCCCAGGTGGACAGGGCACAGAGCATAAGCTGTTTTTTTCCTCTTTACATTTCCTTCCTCTCATTTGTTGTGGATGTGACTGGGTCAAACATTGTCTGGCCCTTATATAGCCCTGGTACCTGACATTCTTGCCTGAGGTAATGAGTTGACTGGCTTCAGCTGGCATTGCAGCTGATAGTTTGTGACCACACCTGATTACATTCACCAGCTGACTTGTTGAATGATGGTGAGTTAATTGAATGATGGTGCTCATCACAGTGACAGTAGAATAGCAGGGCTACAGACCGTTCTCTAATTGCCACAAACTTTGGCAAATGACTCACTAACAATTGTAATACATGCAAAAGTGTGTGACCAAGGTTACTGTTACTGTTTTGATCAGCGAATATAATGAGACTTGGGATGTACCCATAGTAACGCCAGACGCTGGCTGCTTTACGGAGCAGATCCAGCACATGAGGGCGGAGACAGCAATCACAGTGGAGGGAAAAAACAGGAAGAGACTAAGAGAACTATCATCTAAGACTAAGAGAAGAGAACTAACAGCAACATAGCCGTACACAGACTACAAAATAAAACAGGAAATGCATACAAAATAAAATATAGATCCTGACAGTACCCCCCCATCCCCCCACCCCCCCCCCCACCCCCCCACCCTCAACGGACGTCTCTAGACGTCCCGGGAATGTCCGGGTTCAGTCTATGAAAGTCACGTATCAGAGTCTATCAATGATGTCCCAGGACCTCTCTTCCGGACCGTACCCCTCCCAGTCGACCCCCCTGCCTCTACGGCGGACAGCCAACAGTTTCTTGACAGAGTAAACGGGGCCGCCATCGATGAACCTGGATGGAGGAGGAGGGTCGGAGGGAGGGACCAAATGGCTGGTCTTGACGGGCTTGATCCAGGAAACATGGAAAGTGGGACGGACCCTCATGGTCCGAGGAAGACGAAGGCTGCAGGGTTGACGATCTCAGAGATCGGGAAGGGCCCCACAAACCTGGGACCCAACTTGCGGCACTCCCCCCTAACAGGCAGGTCACGGGTGGAGAGCCAGACCTTCTGGCCCACCTGGTAGCAAGGAGCCGGGGTGCAACGACAGTTGGCGGATCTCTGGTATCTGATGTTGGTGCAGAGGAGGGCCGCCCAAGCATTCCTCCAGGTGAGGTGACATTGGCGAACCAGGGCTTGGGCCGAGGGAACAGAGACCTCCCCCTCGAGGTCAGAGAAAAGTGGAGGTTGGTACCCGTAGGCGCACTGGAATGGGGACAGGCCGGTGGAAGCCACAGGGAGAGAATTGTGGGCATACTCCACCCAGAGGAGCTGCCGAGACGAACTGGAGGGATTCTGGGAGGTGATGCACCGGAGGGCCGTCTCCATCTCCTGGTTGTATCTCTCTGTCTGGCCATTGGTTTGAGGATGGAAGCCAGAGGAGAGGCTAACTGATGCGCCGAGCAGCTTGCAGAACTCCCTCCAGAAACGTGAGGTGAACTGGGGACCCCGGTCAGACACAATGTCCTGAGGAAGACCATGGAGCCGAAAAACGTGAAGCAGGACTGCCTCCGCTGTCTCCCTGGCGGAGGGCAGCTTAGGCAGGGCAATGAAGTGAGCCATTTTGGAAAAGCGGTCAATGACTGTGAGGATGACTGTCTTACCCTCTGAGAGAGGCAAGCCTGTGGCAAAGTCCATGGACACGTGGGACCAGGGGTGGTGTGGAACAGGTAAGGGCCTCAGGAGACTGGCTGGAGGGCTATGGGAGACCTTGCTGCGGGCACAGGACAGGCAGAGACAAAATCAGGGGCATCCTCCCCAAGAGAGGGCCACCAGAAACATTGGGTTATAAGACTCAGAGTTCTACTCACCCCGGGATGACAGCTCAGCTGGGAAGAGTGCCCCCACTGCAGGACTCGGGAACGGAGTGGGCCTGGGACGAAGAGCTGACCAGGAGGGCAACCATCAGGAATCTGGGTCTCTGGGAGTGCACACTGGACCTCCTTCTCAACATCCCAAGTCACCGCCCCAACAACGCAGTCTGGGGGCAGGATGGTAGCTGCATCCCGAGGGCGGTCTCCTGCCTCAAACTGCCGGGAGAGGGCATCTGGCTTGATGTTGCGGGACCCAGGGCGACAGGGTGAAATTGAATCTGGTGAAGAACAAGGCCCACCTAGCCTGCCTGGAGTTGAGTCGCTTAGCTCCACAGATGTACTCCAGGTTTTTGTGGTCAGTCCAGACTAGGAACGGCTGCTCCGCCCCCTCCAGCCAGTGCCTCCACTCCTCCAACGCCAACTTCACTGCCAGAAGCTCCCGGTTCCCCATGTCATAGTTGCGTTTGGCAGGTGAAAGCTTCCAGGAGAAGAAGGCGCAGGGGTGAACCTTGCTGTCATCAGCAGAGCGCTGGGAAAGGACAGCCCCAACCCCCACACCTGAGGCATCCACTTCGACAATAAACTGGAGCTTGGGGTCGGGCATCTGCAGGATAGGCTATGAGGAGAACCTGGACAGGAGGCCCCGGAAAGGTGCCTCGGCCTCAGGGGACGAGGAGAACTTGGAGCTTGAGGAGGTGAGGGCATGCAGAGGAGCAGCAACCTGGCTGTAGTTCCGGATGAAACACCGGTAAAAGGGTTCAAATACACTGGTGAATGAGACACAGGTGAAACACATTAGGGCGGAGACAGCAATCACAGTGGAGGGGAAAAAACAGGATGCAAAACTAACAGCAACATAGCCGTACACAGACTACAAAATAAAACAGGAAATGCATACAAAATAAAATACAGATCCTGACAATTTCAGCTGATGCATCTCAGTATGGACTTGGAGCAGTACTGCTGCAGCAGCATGACACAACATGGCGGCCAGTGGCATATGCTTCAAGAGCCTTAACCAGCGCAGAACGCAACTACGCTCAAATTGAGAAGGAACTCCTGGCCAGCACTTACGCATGTGAACGGTTCCATCAATACATTTATGGACAAGCCTTCGAGGTGGAGACAGACCACAAGCCACTGGTCTCCATCATGTCTAAGCCACTTGTCCAATAAAAATACAGAGGATGCTGATAAGGTGGCAGAAATATGATGGGACAATGATATACACACCAGGAAAGTACATGTTTGCAGCTGACACCCTATCGCGGGCAGTGGATAAGACTGAAAACACTGACAAAGAGACCAGTGCAGGCATACAGGCCTATGTCGACATGATCATCACTGCTCTTCCTGTGTCGGACGACAGAACGGAGCAGATCAGACAAGCAACAGAGTCAGATGAAACGATGAGGGAGCTCAAAAACACAATACTGAAAGGATGGCCTGCACAGAAAAATGACTGTCCGAGGCAACAGACAGGACTACTGGCAGTGCAGAGCAGAACTGTCAGTTGTGAATGACCTTGTGTTCAAAGGAAACAAGTTCGTAATCCCAGGGTCGCTGTGTAAAGAGATGCTTTGGAAAATACATGAAGGACATTTAGGTGAGGAAAAATGTAAACGCAGAGCCCGTGAAGTCATGTACTGGCCCAGACTGAACCAAGACATCAGCCAGTTAACAGCATCATGTTAAATATGCCGTACCTACAGACCCAAGCAGCAGACGGAGCCACTCATGCCACACGTCGTCCCCAACAGGCCATACTACAAGGTGGGTGTGGATTTGTTTGACTGTAATGGACAGAGTAACATAGTAGTGACAGACTATTTCTCAAACTACCCAGAGGTCGCCACACTGCAATCGACATCCAGCAAGGCAGTCATTGCTTTCCTGAAGGCTGTCTTTGCAAGACATAGTGTTCCATGTGAGGTGATTTCAGACAACGGTCCTCAGTTTTCGAGTAGTGAGTTTGCTTCCTTTGCCAAGGCATGGGGTTTTCAGCACATCACCTCGAGCCCGCATTACCCCAGATCCAATGGCCTTGCAGAGAGCTCAGTAAAAGTGATGAAAAATATCATGAAGAAAGCACATGATGGACACGAGGACTTCCACAGAAGTCTCATGATCTACCGTAGCGCACCATTGCAGAATGGTTTGTCTCCAGCTCAGATGTTGATGGGCCGGTGCACATACCAGCCTTCCAGTAAAAGAGGAACTATTGATTCCCAAATGAGCTCTCAAAGTCAAAGTTAAGGAAGAAGGAAAAACAGAAACAAAAACAGCGACATGACAAAAGTGCAAGAATGTTGACCATCTTTAAGCCTGGAGATCAAGTCTGTGTACATGATCACATAACAAGCACCTGGTCAAAGCAGGGATGTGTGCAGAGGGAAGTTGCTCCGCACTCCTACCAGATTCAAACAAAGGATGGAGTGACTCTGAGGAGAAACCAAGTGGATCTTCGACCACAAGGGCCAGATAAAAGCAGTGACACCTCTGAAGATGTCCCAAAAGACACAAGCAGGACATTCCAGCAAAGAACAGGTTCATTCCAGTATACTGAACCAAATGGATGCTGCAGGGCCTGTGGTCAAACCATCTGAGGAGACATGCAGCAGACCGAGAAGGACTATTAAGAAACCTGACAGATTGACTGAAAGTGTCTGAATTGAAAAAAAAAAAAAAAAAGGTTTGTTGAATGTTATGAGCTTGTTTGTTTTGACACATAGATGTATCACTAGGGATACTAATTTGAGTTCATGTGTGATGATATTGCAAGCTGCTTGTGCTTTCCAGAAAGAAGGAAAATGTCTTAAAAGAAGGGAAGATGTGTTGTTATGAAAACACTGGTTAGGAACTACATTACCCAGCATGCAGTATGTGGGGTCACGCACGCTGGTTACATTGTTGTACTACTGGAGTTGAGAAGTAAACAGTTGAACTGTGCCGCAACCCTGTTGTAATTTATTATTCAACAAACATAACAAACTGTAAATGTATGAACAAGTGTAAATGTATAAAGAATGAGTGAAGGAATGCAAATGTTAAAATGTATGTAGGAATGTAAATGTACAAAGAATGTGTGAGGGAATGTAAAAGTAAAAAGAAAAGATGCGTTTTATCAGTTAATTAATGCCTACATTTATTTTTTATGCATTTTTGGTGCAATTTAATGCCATATAAATTTATTTATTGATTCATTTATTTATTTATGTATTTATTTTTAATTTTGGCAGTTCCGGTCCTCCATAACCCAGCACCTCTCAGCAAATGTATTTACTTATAGAGAAACTGGGGGCATGGTAGCATGCTGATTGCAGATAGCAGGCACGCACCCTTTCATTTAAAATGAATCTGATTTACTAACGTACACATGGTGGTGAAAACAAAATCAGCTGGTGTGCACGTCATGAATCTGACGATAATTCTGAGTGTATACTTATTTCGTGCGCAGAGTAAGAACATTTCTCCACATGTTTGAATGAGGCCCATTATGTATGACTTTTCTGGTGCTAGGGTTTCTATGTACTTTGGGACACACTCATTCATATCACTGCACAACACTGTAAATGAGTGAACAAATTAATTAATGTGGTCTCACTCAAGTGCTTGGTAAGTGTCTTCCGGCGTCAGACACTGGCAAGAAAAGCTGTCCTTTCATTTTGGCGTGATACCCCGCCAGCCGCCATTACAGGGGTAAACGCAACAAGACTACAATTAAAGTTAAGGCGGGAGGCAGGTGTTTGCTTCCCTTAAGATTGTAAAGCCAAACCTGTTCTTTTTTTCTTAACCCAACCACATGCTTTTGTTGCCTAACCCAACCACGTGTGTGTGCTGTTGAAGGAGAAAAAAGTCAATTTGTGGTACAGACGTAGTGTGTTTATTTTGAAAGAGACTGTACGCAAACTGTACATTTCCTGTGAAAACAGAACTGTATTTTGAAAACAGACAATGCATATAAGAAACAGAACTTGACACGGCATCCCAGAATGTTACCAACCAATGCACCCAGGTTACCTTGCATGTCATATCTCAATTTGGAAAGTCCATGACCAAACATCAATATATGACAACGTCGTAGCAAGAGCGTGTCGAATAAACAGCAGCCAAAAGGTTTTAACTCATGACAATCACACTGACAGCAAGTGTCTGAGCGTTAACTTTGACTTCTGAGCTTAATCCTGAGTTCAGTTCCTAGGACTCTGAAAAATGACAAATACGACCCCAAATTTAATGTGACAGTTGCAAAAATTGGAGTATTACCTTGGTCAGGTAATAATCAAATAACAAGCATGAATGTAAATGCTTGGATGGAGCAAGATGCCAATAAAGCTTCTGCAGTTTAATGAGGCAATTATCATCCTATGCTTGTCTTCACTTTTCAACTGCTTCAATAGCAATTAGGCAGACGATACACTTGTTTGTTTGTGATCACTTTCATTTGAGTTCCCTCTCTCTGGATGAGTACACACTGCCCATTTGGTAGAAAAGTCAAAATGTGAAACGTATACAGAAGTACTGTGGGTGCTATTGTCATGCTCAGTAGAAATAACTAACTGACAAACTGTGCAGAGGGGATCTAAAACATAAACACATAAAATAAGACAGAGGTGGGAATAAATAAAATAAAGGTCATTTCAGTAAATTACTGTCTGTTTCCTTGGTCCTGATAAAGCCCTGTTCTAGTGACACAAGCACTACAACAACAACAAGAATAACAACAAGAACGACTAAAACAATCAAAAGATGGAAAGATCACCCAACAAATCATTAAGTCACAACTTTAAATAAGGTGAGAGGAGTAATTGCCTCAGTGGTTTGATAAAATCAATCTTTTTTTATACATGAATTGAAAAAATATTTTTTTTCACATTGAGAGAGAAAATAAAATATTTACTGTACAAAAAACGACAACACACTTACACCAAAATTTGAGAGGGACCATCAAGTCATAGCGTATACAATCCCAGGAAAAATCACCCACAATCCCTTTGTTAATGCTGTTTGGAACATACTGTTAAAAAACACTTGACCTCCAAGTTATTGATAACCAATTCTGATGGTAAGAAAAGCTGTAGAAAAATAAAATACCAGTAATCTCCAGATTAAAAGACCAAATGCCCTTGAAATTTTCTTCAACCCTCCAGACAAATTGGAGAGGAATAAATCCATAAATACTGTACTTGATTTTCTTTTTTCTCTTTAAAAAAGGTTTTTGTTTTTTTTTCTCATCAGTCCAGCAGTTGATCTTAAGTGAGAGGGGATTGTGGGGAATACAGGGAGGGTTCTTGGGAAGTTTCTGACAACTCCGTCTCCTTCAGGCCAAAGCCCCATTGATGGAGGCTTAAGTTCATTGAAGCTTGTTCCCTCTGATGTGGTCTCGTGGTTCATGTCAGTTGAGTGTGATGGCTGGGGGTGTTGCTGTAAAATGGTGTAATGGAGACACAATGGTGGGGTGGGGTGGGGTGTGGTGGGGGGGTTGGGGGGTTAAGAGGTCTTAGGTGTAGGCGAAGAATTGATAGATTGAGGGGAAGAGAGATGGAGAGATGAACAGAGAAAGGAAAGAAGAGAAAGACATTTTAATGGATTTTAAGACAAACCCCAATGCAATTCAACCCCAACCTTTGATCTTTCCTACTTACCTATCCATCTAAGATGGCACTACTAGTCCCACCACCTCTCACGTATGTGCATCAGTACTAAACTGAGCTGTACTGTAAATGATGATAAGGATGGTCACAGTTATTTCTAAAATAAAATCAGGTATTTACTTAATTGTGAGTCTCAAATAGTTGCTGGGGATGTGGTCAACACACAAATAGAGGCCAGGTAAAAAACCTAAGCAGCAGTGGAATAGCATGTGCTGTTGTTCACACAGTAAATTTAGTATGATGGATATTTTCACAGCACTAATACAAACAACCCATTAAAAGAATCACACCACTATCACCACTGGTGGAGCTCCCTATTGACCGATTTCAAAATAATTTAGCACACGTGGGTCATCATTATTATTTAACATACCCTGCTAGTTTTGTAATGATTGGACAATCGATTTCTGATTTATAGTCTGATTTCTACTATCTCACGCCTATTTTTTTTTTATCAAAGAAAGGCACTCTTGCGCTTCAGCCAAAAATAAAACTGGATCAGTGCTCACAGCACAGGACAAAATAGTAGACAATACATCAAGTGGGCCACTTCAAAAAATGACTGAACCCAAATGAAAGGAGGCTGGCGCACTTGATAAAATTGCAGAGCTTTTAATAAGGTGCAAACAGACTGACGTTTCAATGCTACTGCGTCTTCTTTAGAGTCAAACAGGTATTGATATAACAATTGCAGTTAAATACACACATCCTGAAACCCAAATGGTCTCTCATTGGTAAATGAGGATGAGGGGAAATTAACCAATCCTGTTGAGGCACTCATCAAAAAGAGGGTGTAAAGAATCAGCAATCCAAAACAGAAAACACTCCCACTAAAAATGATGAAGATGAGAAGAAAAAAAATTAACATAATAATACCACAGCATCCTGCAGCGACATGCCATCCCATCCGGTTTGCGTTTAGTTGGACGATCATTTATTTTTCAACAGGACAATGACCCCAAACACACCTCCAGGCTGTGTAAGGGCTATTTGACCAAGAAGGAGAGTGATGGAGTGCTGCAGCAGATGACCTGGCCTCCACAGTCACCGGACCTGAACCCAATCGAGATGGTTTGGGGTGAGCTGGACCGCAGAGTGAAGGCAAAGGGGCCAACAAGTGCTAAACACAGTACAGGCCAAAAGTTTGGACACACCTTCTCATTCAATGCGTTTTCTTTATTTTCATGACTATTTACATTGTAGATTCTCACTGAAGGCATCAAAACTATGAATGAACACATGTGGAGTTATGTACTTAACAAAAAAAGGTGAAATAACTGAAAACATGTTTTATATTCTAGTTTCTTCAAAATAGCCACCCTTTGCTCTGATTACTGCTTTGCACACTCTTGGCATTCTCTCCATGAGCTTCAAGAGGTAGTCACCTGAAATGGTTTCCACTTCACAGGTGTGCCTTATCAGGGTTAAATAGTGGAATATCTTGCTTCATCAATGGGGTTGGGATCATCAGTTGTGTTGTGCAGAAGTCAGGTTAATACACAGCCGACAGCCCTATTGGACAACTGTTAAAATTCATATTATGGCAAGAACCAATCAGCTAACTAAAGAAAAACGAGTGGCCATCATTACTTTAAGAAATGAAGGTCAGTCAGTCCGGAAAATTGCAAAAACTTTAAATGTGTCCCCAAGTGGAGTCGCAAAAACCATCAAGCGCTACAACGAAACTGGCACACATGAGGACCGACCCAGGAAAGGAAGACCAAGAGTCACCTCTGCTTCTGAGGATAAGTTCATCCGAGTCACCAGCCTCAGAAATCGCAAGTTAACAGCAGCTCAGATCAGAGACCAGATGAATGCCACACAGAGTTCTAGCAGCAGACCCATCTCTAGAACAACTGTTAAGAGGAGACTGCGCCAATCAGGCCTTCATGGTCAAATAGCTGCTAGGAAACCACTGCTAAGGAGAGGCAACAAGCAGAAGAGATTTGTTTGGGCCAAGAAACACAAGGAATGGACATTAGACCAGTGGAAATTTGTGCTTTGGTCTGATGAGTCCAAATTTGAGATCTTTGGTTCCAACCGCCGTGTCTTTGTGAGACGCAGAAAAGGTGAACGGATGGATTCCGCATGCCTGGTTCCCACTGTGAAGCATGGAGGAGGAGGTGTGATGGTGTGGGGGTGTTTTGCTGGTGACACTGTTGGGGATTTATTCAAAATTGAAGGCACACTGAACCAGCATGGCTACCACAGCATCCTGCAGCGACATGCCATCCCATCCGGTTTGCGTTTAGTTGGACGATCATTTATTTTTCAACAGGACAATGACCCCAAACACACCTCCAGGCTGTGTAAGGGCTATTTGACCAAGAAGGAGAGTGATGGAGTGCTGCGGCAGATGACCTGGCCTCCACAGTCACCGGACCTGAACCCAATCGAGATGGTTTGGGGTGAGCTGGACCGCAGAGTGAAGGCAAAGGGGCCAACAAGTGCTAAACACCTCTGGAAACTCCTTCAAGACTGTTGGAAAACCATTTCAGGTGACTACCTCTTGAAGCTCATCGAGAGAATGCCAAGAGTGTGCAAAGCAGTAATCAGAGCAAAGGGTGGCTATTTTGAAGAAACTAGAATATAAAACGTGTTTTCAGTTATTTCACCTTTTTTTGTTAAGTACATAACTCCACATGTGTTCATTCATAGTTTTGATGCCTTCAGTGAGAATCTACAATGTAAATAGTCATGAAAATAAAGAAAACGCATTGAATGAGAAGGTGTGTCCAAACTTTTGGCCTGTACTGTATATATATATATATATATATACACACCCTCTTAAAGCCAGGATAGCTGAACATAAGGCTGCTACTCGCTTCTCTCCGCTTCTATGGCATCAAAAAAGTCTCCCCCCCACAGAGAGGTGGAGATATTGTCAACAAACTCCTCAGAAGAGAAGCTTATTGGATTTACACACTGAACACTGTTGAACCGCATGGACTGAATGAAGAATTGAATTTTTCATGTTTTCTGTAAAACATCGGGTTACATCTTTAGGTGGTTTGTAATTTTATTTTATTAATATTAGTATTCATTTATTTTATTTATTATTATTATTATTTTATTTATTTATATATATATTTATTTTTATTTATTTATATATATATATATATATATATATATATATATATATATATATATATATATATATATTATTATTATTATTATTATTATTATTATTTTAATTTTTTTTTTTCCTCATCTCCATCATTCTTAGTGGGAGTGTTTTCTGTTTTGGATTGCTGATTCTTTACACCCTCTTTTTGATGAGTGCCTCAACAGGATTGGTTAATTTCCCCTCATCCTCATTTACCAATGAGAGACCATTTGGGTTTCAGGATGTGTGTATTTAACTGCCATTGTTCTATCAATACCTGTTTGACTCTGAAGAAGACGCAGTAGCATCGAAACGTCAGTCTGTTTGCACCTTATTAAAAGCTCTGCAATTTTATCAAGTGCTCCAGCCTCCTTTCATTTGGGTTCAGTCATTTTTTGAAGTGGCCCACTTAATGTATTGTCACCTATTTTTTTATATTTGTGCCACCCCCTAGTGGTCAATTTTAATGAAACTTTCAGGATGTTCCTGGCAACTCTTAAGATATTGCTTCCAAGTTTTGTGATGATGCAAATCAAATTTCGTACAAATATCTGTAGCTGATTATGAGATAGAAACTTTTTGCATTTGTAGCGCTCCCTAGTGGTAGGTCTAAATGACAAGTATTTTTACTCGTGGACATTTCCTACAAGTTTTGTGATGTTTGGCTCATGGGTCAAGGAGTAAGGTCTATTTATGTGCTAAGTCACGCCCCCTCTAAAGTTCATTGGTCAATATCATAAAAAAGGCAATGAGATATCGGCAAGCTTTGAATAGCTTTTGATAACTTTTGATGAGTGTCATCCAATGATAATTCACAGAAACTTTGGTAAAATTGGACCTACCACTTTTCGAAAGTGTCAAAAATGTGTTTTTCAAAAATTCAAAATGGTGGAGAATCTTAGGCATTTTTTGTAGGACAGCAACAGCAATATACAGCAACATTGTTTGCTTACTTATACATACAGTGATGCAAGGGTGTTATTTTGTTTAAACATTGCAAGGGACAAATATGAAATCGGGGGATCTCGGGCCCTCCCCCAGGAAATTTTGAGTCTCAAAAACTTAATTTCTTTCATTCTGGTAAATTTTTCTGCAACAATTTGTGATGGACATATCTATTCATGTAAAGGAAAACAAACTGAAATGGCATTGCATTTTATGCATCCATCTATTTTCATCTGTTATCCAAAGCCAGGTCGTGGAGGCAGCAGGCTGATTAAAGTATGCCAGATGTTCCTCTCCCCAGCAATGTTTTCCAGCTCCTCCTGGTGGACCCTGAGGCGTTCCCAGGCCAGATGAGATTTGTAATCCCAGCTTGTTCTGGGTCTGCCTTGGGGCCTCCTACCAGTTGGATGTGCCTAGAACACCTCTAACGGGAGGCGCTCAGGAGGATCCTTATCCAATGCCTGAACCACCTTAATTGAGCCCCTTTTGACAAAAGGAGCAGTGGCTCTACTCTGAGCTCTCTCTGGATGTCTGAGCTCTTTACCCTATCTCTAAGGCTGAGCCCAGCCACCCTTCTGAGAAAATTAATTTCAGCTGCTTGTATCTGCGACCTCATTCTTTTGGTCATTACCCATAGCTTATGACCATAGGTGAGGGATGGAACATAGATGGACTAGTAAATCGAAAGCTTTGTCTTCTGGCTCAGCTCTCTCTTCACCATGATGGTCTGGCACAGCACCTGCATCACTGCAAATGCTGCACCAAACCAGCCATCCATCTCATGCTCCATCCTACCCTCACTCCTGAACAAGACCCCAAGATACTTGAACTCCCTTGCAGTCACTCACTCCCAACCCAAAGGGAGCAATCCACCATTTTCTGGCAGAGAACCATGGCCTCAGACCTGGAGGTGCTGACTCTCATACTGATTGGTTCACACTTGGCTGCAAACCGACCCAGTGCATGCTGGAGGTCATGGTGTGATGAAACCAACAGAGCCACATCAATTGCAAAGAGCAGAGATGCAATTCTGAAGTCACCAATCTGGACCCCTTCCCCTTTGGTTATACAAGGACTGGATGGCTCATAGTAGCAACCTTGGTACCTCATCCCACAAAACTGCCCATGGGATATGGACATAAGCCTTCTCCAAGCCCACAAAGCACATGTGGACTGGATGGGCAAACTCCCACGACCCCTCCAGCAGTCTTGCCAGGGTAAAGAGCTGGTCCACTGTTCCACCACCAGGACGGAATCCGCATAGCTAATCCTGGGTTCGACAGTCAGCTGGAGCCTCCTTTCCAACAACCTGGAATAAACTTTCCCAGTGAAGCAGTGTTGTTAATTTTGTTGTTCATCCATATTTTATGGCTGATGGGAGAAGTTTGCCTCCAGGGCTTAAAGCCAGATAGCTCTGAAGTTTTAGGACAAAGATGATGGTTTGGGTTAAAATGAAAAGACTTCTTTCAGCCCTGAATGCTAAATTACCCCATGTACTGTATTAGGTGTGTGAGTGGGGGGCAGGCGAGCGGCTGAGGAAGGGGGCGGAGTGAAGATTGTCCCTCACTGTGGGGAGAGGAGACAGGGCTTCCCCGGAGGTCAGGCCTCTTTACCCGGTCCCTCTCCTCCATACTTTGGCTTATTTTCACCCAGCCCAGCACTGGTACCTTGGAGAGCAGTCCCTCGCTGCGGGGAGAGGGGAGAGGGCTTCCCCGGAGGTCGGCCTCGTTACTCAGTCCCTCTCCTCCACACTTAGACTTATTTTCTTTGTGCCGATGGTGGCTTGGAAAACCGCCCCTAACTGTGTCACACGGGCATCCCACGCTCGCCGCCCCGCACACTATACTCCTGAGCCTCGGCGACTCTCCTTGACCAACTAACCTAAATACTATAAACACACTACTAACTGTAAACCTACACTAAAATACACTATGCTAACAATACAATTCGACAAATTACTAGCTATCTCCTCCGAGAACCGTTACCTTATCGTGGTGGAGGAGTTTGAGTGCCCTAATGACCCTAGGAGCTGTGCTGTCGGGGGCATTTCGCCCCTGGTAGGGTTTCCCATGGCAGATTGGTTCTGGGCGAAGGGTCAGATGAAGAACGGTTCAGAAGACCCTTCATGATGGAAGATAACAAGAGATGGTATACCCGGCCCGGAGGGTTACTGGGGCCCCGCCCTGGAGCCAGGCCTGGGGCTGGGGCCCGTGGGCGAGTGCCTGGTGGCCGGGCCTTCGCCCATGGAGTCCGGCCCGGGCCAAGCCCGAACCGGCTACATGGGCTCGTCCCCCTGCAGGCCCACCACCTGCAGAGGGATCCAGAAGGGTTTGGTGCAGTGTGGATCGGGCAGCAGACCAAGGCGGGGGCCTTGGCAGTCCGATCCTCGGCTACGGAAGTTGGCTCTTGGGACATGGAATGCCACCTCTCTGGCGGGGAAGGAGCCGGAGCTTGTGGAAGACGTTGAGAGCTACCGGCTAGATATAGTCGGCCTCACCTCGACACATAGTTCCGGCTCTGGAACCCAAGTCCTTGAGAGGGGTTGGACTCTCTCCTTTGCTGAAGTTGCTCCAGGTGAGAGGCGGAGGGCCGGGGTGGGCTTTCTGATAGCCCCCAGACTCTCTGCCTGTACGTTGGGGTTTACCCCAGTGGACGAAAGGGTTGCGTCCCTGCGCCTTCGGGTCAGGGAACGGGTCCTGACTGTTGTCTGTGCTTATGCGCCGAACAGCAGTTCAGAGTACCCACCCTTTTTGGAGTCCCTGGGACGGGTACTGGACAGTGCCCCGACCGGGGACTCCATTGTTCTGCTGGGGGACTTCAACGCTCAGGTGGGCAATGACAGCAGGACCTGGAGGGGCGTGACTGGGAGGAACGGCCTGCCCGATCTGAACCCGAGTGGTGTGCAGTTATTGGACTTCAGTGCGGGTCGCAGTTTGGCCATAACTAACACCATGTTCGAGCATAAGGATGTCCATCGGTGCACGTGGCACCAGGACAGCCTAGGTCGCAGGTCAATGATTGACTTTGTAGTCATGTTATTTGACCTGCGACCATATGTTCTGGACACTCGGGTGAAGAGAGGAGCAGAGCTGTCAACTGATCACCACCTGGTGGTGAGTTGGATCAGGTGGCAGGGGAGGACGCCGCGCAGACCTGGCAGGCCCAAACGAGCAGTGAGGGTCTGCTGGGAACGCCTGGCAGAAGAACCTGTCAAGATGATCTTCAACTCCCACCTCCGGGAGAGCTTCGACCGCGTCCCGAGGGCGGAGGGGGACATTGAGTCCGAATTAGGGCTGCAACTAACGACTATTTTAATAGTCGACTAGTCGCCGACTATTGAAACGATTAGTCGACTAATCGGATAATTATTACATTTTTCTTAAATTTAGCATGAGGTTGCTTTAATTATGTGGCAAATGATAATAAACACAAGAAAGATGGATACTTCAATGAAAAATGCATCTTTTATTCAACTTTGCTGCTGATAGGCCGGTTCATACAAAAAGTAAATAAAAATGTCCTATCTAAAACCAATTAGGCACAGTGCTCGGTCAGTATAGACATAAATCCATAAATAAATAAACCTCTGTCCATTTTTTAAGGACAGGCAAATGTGTTTTATAAAAAATAAATAATAAATTAAAATCAAGTAAACATTTTTTCCTGTAAACCAAGGGCAGGCACATTAGCAGCAGTAAAACAGTAAACCAAACAAATATTAAGTGCATTTTGTGAAGTACATTCAGTGGTCAACTGCACAGTCTGTTGCAAAAGAACTTTACAATTCTCAACAGTCTGAAATCTAACGGTTTTAATGACTGACGTTTGTAGATACACAGCTGAAAATAAAGCATTCAGAGTTGTCCAAATTCAAGTTGTAAGCATGGACTGTGTGATACAACCTGGACACAAACCTGTCATGGTGGACAGACCAGTCAGGCACAGTCAGGCATAACGTTAAAGCTCTCTTTTAAAGCGAAAATACACTTCTAAAATGTACAATGTACATCAAAAACAAAACGTATTGGCTTGAATGTTACTTGAATCTTACCGAGGCGAGTCAGACTCTGTTTCGTTCAACTGTCCGACGTGCTTTCTCTTTAAATGTTCATGCATCACCGAGGTGCTGCCGTGATACACAAGGTCTGCTTTGCAAACCTTGCAAGTAATCTTTTTATTCGCCGTATCCAGGCTAAAATGCTCCCAAACTTTAGAAGTTTTGGTACGCGTAGCTGCTGTGTAGGACGCCGCCATTTATGTATACGTTACCGCTTGGCAGAGACGCTATTGCGCATGTGCGACTCTCGGCAGAGATTGTAATGAAGTGAGATGCCTCACTCCATTGGAAAAACACGTCTGGCGACAATTGTCGACAATGGAATTCATTGTCGACTATTTCTATTATCGATTTTTGTCGACAACGTCAACGAATCGTTGCAGCCCTAGTCCGAATGGGCCTTGTTCCGCTCTGCCATTGTCGAGGCAGCTGTTGCGAGCTGTGGCTGCAAGGCCGCGGGGGCCAGTCGCGGCGGTAACCCCCAAACCCGCTGGTGGACACCAGAGGTGAGGGGAGCCGTCAAGCTGAAGAAGGAGGCCTACAGGGCATGGCTGGTCTGTGGGTCTCCAGAAGCAGCTGACGGGTACCGGCGGGCCAAGCAGAGCGCAGCAGCGGCAGTCGCGGAGGCAAAAACTCGGGCGTGGGAGGAGTTCGGTGAGGCCATGGAGAAAGACTATCGATCGGCTCCAAAGAGGTTCTGGCAAACCGTCCGGCGCCTCAGGGGGGAAGGCGGCAACTTGCTCACACTGTTTACAGTGGGGGCAGGGAGCTGCTGACGTCAACTGGGGACATTGTCGGGCGGTGGAAGGAATACTTTGAGGAGCTCCTCAATCCCACCAACATGTATTCCAGTGAGGAAATAGAGCTGGGGGTCTCAGGGGCGGGTCATCCAATTTCGGGGGCAGAAGTCGCCGAGGTAGTGAAGGAACTGCGTGGCGGCGGGGCCCCGGGGGTGGATGAGATTCGCCCTGGATATCTCAGGGCTCTGGATGTTGAAGGGCTGTCCTGGCTGACACGCCTCTGGGTGGTGGGGTGGTGGTCCCCATCTTCAAGAAAGGGGACCAGAGGGCGTGTTCCAACTATAGGGGGATCACACTCCTCAGCCTACCCGGTAAGGTCTACGCCAGGGTGCTGGAGAAGAGGGTCCGGTCGATAGTTGAACCTCGGATTGAGGAGGAGCAATGTGGTTTTCGTCCTGGACGCGGAACCGTGGACCAGCTCTTTACCCTCGCCAGGGTGCTGGAGGGGGCATGGGAGTTCGCCCAACCAGTCCACATGTGGTTTGTGGATTTGGAGAAGGCTTACGACCGTGTCCCCAGGGGCATCCTGTGGGGGGTGCTCCAGGAGTATGGGGTTGGTGGCCCTTTGCTAAGGGCCATCCAGTCCCTGTACCGAAGGAGCACGAGTCTGGTTCGCGTGGCTGGCAGTAAGTCGGACCTGTTCCCGGTGAGGGTTGGACTCCGCCAGGGCTGCCCTTTGTCACCGGTTCTGTTCATAACTTTCATGGACAGAATTTCTAGGCGCAGCCGAGGGGTGGAGGGTGTAAGGTTTGGTGACAGGAGGATCTCGTCCCTGCTATTTGCGGATGACGTGGTCCTCCTAGCATCCGAATGAGGGTAGGATGGAGCGGGAGATTGACAGGCGGATTGGGGCGGCGTCAGCAGTGATGCGGACGCTTAACCGGTCCGTTGTGGTGAAAAGGGAGCTCAGCCAGAAAGCGAAGCTCTTGATTTACCGGTCGATCTACGTTCCAACCCTCACCTATGGTCATGAGCTCTGGGTAGTGACCGAAAGAACGAGATCGCGGGTACAAACGGCCGAAATGAGTTTCCTCAGCAGGGTGGCTGGGCTCAGCCTTAGAGATAGGGTGAGGAGCTCGGACATCCGGGAGGGACTCGGAGTAGAGCCGCTGCTCCTCCACATCGAGAGGAGCCAGTTGAGGTGGTTCAGGCATCTGGTAAGGATGCCTCCCGGACGCCTCCCTTGGGAGGTATTTCGGGCATGTCCAACCGGGAGGAGACCTCGGGGCCGCCCCAGGACACGCTGGAGGGATTACATTGCCCAGCTGGCCTGGGAACGCCTCGGGGTTCCCTTGGAAGAGCTGACGGAGGTGGCTGGGGAGAGGACTGTCTGGGCTTCTTTGCTGAGGCTGCTGCCCCTGCGACCCAGACCCGGATAAGCGGAGGACAACGAGACGAGACGAGACGACGAAATTACTAGCTATTCTCTCTGCTCTACTCCTCTCTCTGCTCTGATCCAACCTACTCGTTATCAGTTTGATAACTGCGGACAGAATGGTTTTATAGTAAGGGGAGGAGGAGTAAAGGGAGGAGGGCAGGCTTTAGCGTGGACGGTTAGTGACGTCATTCGCCCCGAAAAAGAATCATTTGCCTCCAGTGTAATGTAATGTAAATTCAAATGTAATAACCAGGTTTCAAGCTGTAGAGGGCACTCCATACCACATTTTTAAAATAAAATGTAGATTTTCAACAGTTTGCACTAAACTGTCAAGATTTTGAGCAGGATCAGTCAGTAACACTACTATACAACCAGAAACAATGATTATCAGCTGAAAAAGATTTAGGGTTTAGTTACTCTTTAAGTTTTGCTTTTTGTACTTACGATTCTCTAAGTAATGCTCTTTTCTTTTCTTGGCCTTGTCACCTGTTTTTTTATGCTAGGGGAATATGATCTTGACATTATCTGCATGAACAGCAAATGATTTTTTGTTGTGTCAAAAGTCTGTCCAGAAAAATCATGGTAAAGGATGGGTAAAGGTGGGTTCAGGGTGGACACTCACCTTCCAAATGATCACTGTGTCTTACTCTGGGCTGATCTCTGTCTCCTGGTGCACAACCACTTTGGTAACAGACATGTCTGGGTGCTGCTCTTTTGCCTCTTTAATGGCCTGAGCCAAAGCCTGAGTGAAGGAAGGACAATAATCCAGACTTGTTAAGTAGAACATGATTAATGAGTTCGATTAAACTTGCATGCAGAACTGATTTACTTGATAAATGAACATGATTGCTCTGTGAGGCAAATTAAGCCTACAAAAAATTTCAGCTTCACATATCAGCATTACAAGAAGAACTCTGTGTCAGTGAAAGAGGCAACACACAATAAAAACAACTGCTTCCTGCTGATGAAAACAACATTATTACATCATTTAGTGTGAACAATAAAGCATTCATCAGTCATTTACATGGGACGGCGGCAGTAGCTCAGTCCATAGGGACCTGGGTTGGGAAACAAAAGGGTGACCATGTCAAGTCCCCATACGGACCAAATATAGTGTGTACTGGTGGCTGGAAAGGTGCTGAGGTACCCTCACAACCTCTACATTCCTTACCTTGTCGTGATCAATTTCAGTGTCTCCAGTGATGACGATTCTCTTCTCAATGCGAGTCTCAGAGATCCCTCCTTTCACTGTCTACAACAGAGACACGACACAAGCTAAAATATGAGCTTGGAAAAAATGCAAAAACAAAATCCATCTTCATTATCTGTAGGAATTCACATTAGCAGAGAAGCCAGACATGACTGATCACCCTGAAAGACCAGTGCAGTGTCCCTTCCTGATAGAGGGTCAGAAATAAGATAGATCCAGGCAAGGTTTTGAAGGATGACACAAAGGAACATGGATAAATGAAAAAAAAAATTCTTTAGGTCAAGCAATGTCTTAAGTAAGTATTCTGAGCATGTACAAATAACAAATAACTGGAGTAGCAGAATGTCATGATGATTCATGGTATTTCTCTACTGGTTGTACCAGATTCAGTGGCAACATCAGCAAACACAATCTCACTCCAACCTTGTCACATATCAAAGTTTGGTCATAGGGTTTCCACATAGAGGTACAATGTGCAAGGTACCCTGGGTGCGTTGGTTGTTGATGTTCTGGGATGCCGTGTCAAGTTCTGCCTGTTAAGCCCAGTTCAGACCACTGATTCTTGACGAGATGAAACCGTTTTATAATGTTGCAGAGAAAAGTTGCAGTGGTGTGAACTGGCCGGTCTGAGCTTCACTCAAGCCAACTGATGGAGTAAAGTCTGCTGGTCAAGTCAAAACGATCACAGACAGCATGCTCACTTGCTAAAGGCAGGTGCTCCGTCCCCGCCGAACCCTCTGTTTCCATCCTCATGGTGTGCCGGTGTCAGGTGGTAGGTCACTGCTGCTGCACGCTCTATGCGCTTATGCCCCCAGCACACACATTCTCATTGACTGATTAATTGGAGCTGGTTGTGGTTTACTGATGATGAAAACAGTCCATCTGGTGCTCTTTTGTATGTTTTTTGCTGTTTCATCACTACTTCAAATGCAACTGTAGCCAGTATCTCACTATCACTTTCCTCATTCATATTTTAAGAAGATACAAATTATACTATAATTATAATCAGCCTGAAAAGCTAGAAATCAGAGTGGAAGTACAAAGAGTTTTTGCATAGAGATGATACACTGTCTCCTCTCGTTGACTTTGTTTTTAAAGCTTTGCAGAACGGCGCATTGCAAGTAGCTGCCTGTTTCAACTCTACTCATTGCAAATCTTTGGTCTGAATTGGGCTTTACATGCATTGTTTTTTTTTATATACACCGGTGTTTTCACAGGAAATGAACAGTTTGCATACAATCTATTTTAAAATAAAAGCACTACATTGGTACTGTAGGACACTGGAAATTGACATTTCTTTCCTTCAACAGCAATCATATGTGGTTACATTTTGCCAACACACATACGTGGTTGGGTTTAGGCAAAAAGAACGGGGTTTGGCTAACAACCATACAGGAAGTGACCACCAGCCTCCTGGATAAAAGTCAGTGGTTGTTGGACCCATCCACCATCCCTCCCACCTGCCCTATTCAGACTTCCGCTGCCTTACCTTTCATTGTTGTTTCTCCCTGACACAGTAATACAATAATAAAAAAAACAATAATAGTGACTGGTGGCATATCATGCTGACGTGAAAGGACAGCTTTGTGGTCAGTGTCTGACACTGGGAGTCAGTTCTATGTAGTTTGCAACTGTCAGAGGGCTGCAAAGCCATGCATAAAGAAAAAATAGACTGTAAAAATAATGTTGAGCAGCACAGTGCCTGCACGGGCGAGCGTTAGCCTGATAAAACCATCCTGATGACGTGAGCTCAACACTCAAGACTTTTAGTGGTCAGGAGTATCCACCTTAACAGACAAAACTCCTTCAGCTAATCAGTGTAACAAAACACCAGGGAACATCTTCATCACCAACAGAGCCAGCTGATAAATCAAACTTTTGCCAAATCCAGTCAAAAGAACGTTGAAAACTTATTTTGCTTTGAGTGCATACTCCTGTTCTTGTTTAATTGTTGTTATTGATTATTTCTGCAATAACTTCACTTATTGCTGTGTTAACCCTGCTGACGTTAGACTTAGCACTTGTTGCTTGGGGAGTCGCTGTTAGTGTTCTGCAAGCTGCAGCCTGCATTTTACATCATCAACTACAGTGCAGTCCCTGATTAACTGATTAGGTTGTCAACTACGGTGCTGATCCCGGATTGGCCCCAATTAGATTTTCATTTCTGAAAAGTGTTTGGGGCAGCTGGGGGACCAAAATGATAGAGAGAGCAAAACTGAATATTGAGCTCACATCATCAGGGATGGTCTTAAGCCCAGTATACACTGTGTGATTTTGGTCTGTCCTAGATGAAAGATGACCAACGTGAAAGAAACGTGGAGATATCTTTTGTCGTGGCTCTAAAACGTTGGTCCTAGGTTGCACAGTGAGGGAGGTTCAAGGATGGCCGTTGTCATGGTCTTGCGATTAAAGACAGCCTGAGATAAAATTCTCACAATGTCAGAAATTTGAGGTGGCCATCTCAGTGTGACCGCTGATACCACTCACATCTACTAACCACCCAATAGAAATGCAGCACGAAAGGATGCACTGATCAGCATGAATGCTAAATGCTATTAGATGCTAGTAAATACATTTCATTGCAAAATTGACATGCCAAGTTGGCCTCATTTCCCCAGCCACGACTGCATCCATATTCTCCTCCTCCTTTTCTTCATGTTTTTGACACACATAAATGTCTCCATAGCAAGGGCGCAATTTCTACTTGTTTTCATTTTTCTCTTATAACTATAGCAGCGTAGATGAATGACACATGCTGATGATGTTTTGCTCTTGCGTATTGACACTGATGGACATATGTCATAGCCTGCGATTCAGAAGACGTTGTCATTGTAGAGTCTGCATAAATCAAACTTGATGTCATATCCAAGTTTATTAGATCCATGTTGCACAGTGCACTAACTTAGAAGATTGCTAAAATCTCACTGTCTTTAGGAGGCTTTACCAGGCTAGGCAAGCTTCAGCTGATTATAATGGATACGCTCTGCTGCAGGCAAGCTGTGGAAGATGTGCCACACTGCAACTGTGTCCCATGTATTTCGGCCATAAACCCAAATTTTCAAAATAACTCATGTTGCACAATGTAGTCTTGCATAAAGAGTGTCTTTCATTGATATTCTGAAAAGCTGAGACATGTTGCTGGCTTATTCTGTCCATATTGAAAACCAATTGTGTATTTAGTATTGTACATTTCTGCATCATCCAATTTATTGAAAACATAACATATTTTTGTTGGTATCAAACAACTAGACAATGCATTATGTTAAGTATGTCTGTATAAAAATTGCAGGTTTAAGTTCAAATATATTTCTCTTTCCAACTAAAATAAACACAGCTGAAATAAAATGTGGTTTCTCTCAGGACCTTATACCAGTAAGTCACACATGTGCAAGTCATATAAAAGTCTCAAGTCATAACCTTCAAGTCATAAGCACGTGCCAAGTCGAGTTCTTGCTGTAAATCAAGTAAGTCATTGCTCAGGTCAAGTAAGTCACAAGTCAAGTCATACTCACAAACTCATAAAGATAATATAGCACAAACTGTGGTGGAATGCAACTTAACACATTTACTCAGGTACTGTAAGTACAAATCTGAGTTTTATCTTCTCACCGTCTACCTCTACTCCACTACATTTATCTGACAGCTTTAGTTACTTGTTACTTTACAAATTAAGATTTTGCACTCGAAACATATAAAAATGTACAAGCACAACTTGAACTGTGGGTCAATTATTAAACTGACAGAAAATAAATTTGCCATTATTTTGATAATCATCTAAGTTGTTTTTAATGCAAAACATTTCATGTTTTTTTTTTTTTTTTTTGCTGCATTTTATTATTTAATAACTTTTATGTTGAGGTTTGAACTGTTGGTTGGGCAAAACAAACATTATGAAGGTGTCACTTTGGGCTCTGGGCGAGTGTAATGCTATCTCTCAGTATTTAAATACTGCTACAGTAATACTACTCCTGCTCCAAGCTCTCTGGTCAGGGAGAAAGACTCCACTCACATAACATAACTGTTGCTGTGAGAGAGCAGGTGAGATAATTACGCAGTGTTAAAATGCTTAAAATTCTAAAGCACTTTTCATTTATGAATCTCAAAGTGCTAAAAAAAAAGTCACTGGGGAAACTATCTCATGGTGTGCAGATGTGCACAGCAGGCGCACATACACACTCACAGATAGCAGGAACATTCGTTACGCATTGTGGCAGTACCAAAACCTTGCACAAACAAGAAGAGAGCCTGAGCATAGAAAGCTAGCAGCCCATGTACCAGCGTTCACAGTGACTGTGTGAGCATAATGGCCCAGAGCTGACAGTGTGACTGTGTGTGCAAAGCACATTCAGTACTGAATACTTTTTTAAAAACTCAACTCACATGTTTTACCCAGAGAGAACTGAATAAAAGCATACAGTAAAGCTCATGATGTGTCATCATATTTTAAAAACAAAATGTAACTTCTCAATATCTCCAAAAATGCAAATATTTAATAAAAAAGTCAAGTCCTTTTAAGTCATCTGCTTCAAGTCAAAGTCAAGTCTTAAGTCATGAATACCAAATCAAAGTCAAGTCGAGTCTTTCATTAGTCTTAGTCAAGCAAGTCCCAAGTCCTCAAATTTGCGACCCGAGTCAGACTCAAGTCAAGTCAGTCTTCAGACCTAAGTCCCCCAACTCTGCCCTGTAACCATTTGGCTAATATTGACAAAACCCAGAGATATGTTTTAAATGTTCCCACATATGGGGTGCCGTTTGTAAAGTTGCTTACACTGAAAATAACATCAACATTTTGCCACATTTAGCTTCAAACAGTGTTTTAAAAAAATGGTGTGAATTTTTACCACATTACACATTACAGCAATATTTATGAACTTAGAAATATATTAAATAGTTAATTCTAAATATTAAATGTTACACCTAAATGTTAAATGTTAAATCTAAATATTTAATCTAAATCTAAATATCAAATCTAAAACTAAATCTAAATGTTAAATCTAAATGTTTGGGGTGAAACTAAATATTTAGCTCATATGCAAATCCACACTGCCGGTCACCGGAAGTACCAAAATAAAAGCTCGAGATGGTCAGACTGTGTTTATAGAATAAAAAAACGAACCAACTTATTGGGGGAAATGAACACTTGAACATACATTAGCGTGATAATAACTACGTAAAATAACAAAAATCATGTTTGGAGAAATTTTATTTGACATGTTATTTGAGTTTTTAGTGTCCCTTCTATGGAGGGTGTGGGATTTATGACCTGTACTACAGGCAGCCATGAGGAGGCGATCGAGATGTTTTGACATCACTTTGGTAAGCACTATCCTGCCCCCACCCCCACCCACCTCTAGAGTGATACACATCGGAAGGCCCGTTCTGGCAATACAGAATTTTAGCAGTGCATCGTCAGCGACAGCGACAGTATCCGCCATAGAGCCACCACATCGCCGGACATGCTGACATGTTGCCAAGCAAGCAAGGAGCGTGCAGAAGGTGACGGACAGTGGACAGCTTTTATTTTGGTACTTCCGGTGACCAGCAGTGTGGATTTGCATATTAGCTAAATATTTAGTTTCACCCCGAACATTTAGATATAACATTTAACATTCAAATTTAGATTTAGCATTTAGATTTAACATTTAGATTTAGATTTAGCATTTAGATTTAGATTTAATATTTAGATTTAGCATTTAGATTTAGATTTAGCATTTAGATTTAGATTTAATATTTATATTTAACATTTAACATTAAAGGGAAATTTCGGTTTATTTCAACCCGTCTCCTATCGTCCTAAATTTGTTTCAAGTGACTAGTGACATAGAAATAATAGTTAGCATGTTAGCCGTTAGCCTAGATACAGCCAGGGCGCACCTAGTAGCGTCAGACCTGTTAAAATGTAAGTAAGAAATATATCTCACGAGCTCTAGATAAAGCCCAGCTGGATACTACTCCAGGTGGAGGTGTCTTGTCCTCGGTCACATCCAGACCTTGAAAATAAGGCTGCAACCGGTCCCATTCCTTGCAACAGAGGCATCCCTCTTCTGTGGGGAAGCTCTTCTGTTTACTATCTAGCTCTGCTTTCCAAAGCGCGGCCGAAATATCGCGAGAACAAGCAGCGATCTCATAGCGTGCCTGAACAAGCAGCAACAGCTGAAAGGCAGAACCGGACAGTAGCCTGAAAAGTTCATTCATTTTATGAAAGATTTATAGAATAATGGCTGACTTTTTGCCAGACTTAGACTTTGTGGAGGAGGGATTTGATTTTGCAGAGTTTGATGGCCACCCTTATTTGAGCCAGAATACACTGACGAAGAGCTTCCCCACAGAACAGGAATGCCTCTGTTGCAAGGAACGGGACTGGTTGCAGCCTTATTTTCAAGGTCTGGGTGTGACCGAGGACGAGACACCTCCACCTGGAGTAACGTTAGTATCCAGCTGGGCTTTATCTAGAGCTCGCGAGATATATTTCGGCCGACCTTTGGAAAGCAGAGCTAACATGGCAGCACACCGGTAAGGTAAGACAACACGTTTACATGTCGTTTTCTATATGTTCTCTGACATGTATCCTAACGATATGAGGCGGTCTTTGTGGAAAAAAAGCTTGTTTAGTGGACTAACTTTGCACTTGAAGGTATGCCCGTTCACTTACAGTACGTTTTAACAGGTCTGACGCTACTAGGTGCGCCCCGGCTGTATCTAGGCTAACGGCTAACATGCTAACTATTATTTCTATGTCACTAGTCACTTGAAACAAATTTAGGATAGGAGACGGGTTGAAATAAACCGAAATTTCCCTTTAAGGTGTAACATTTAATATTTAGATTTAACTATTTAATATATTTCTAAGTTCACAAATATTGCTGTAAATGTGGTAAAAGGTGATGTTAAAAAATTCACACCATGTTTTAAACACTGTTTGAAGCTAAATGTGGCAAAATGTTGATGTTATTTTCAGTGTGAGCAACTTTACAAACAGCACCCCATACCCATAACACCACTAAAAGAAATTCACATGAAAAACACACCGGAGGTGAGTGGACCAGGGGCTGGGCAGGTAACAGGGCACAACTTTCTACTGGTGTCAGGGAATAAAAAATTCACGTTCATATTTCTGATGTTGATGAAACATCAGAAATCTCCTGAAGTCTCCTGAGTTACTCTCCAGTGGCTACATAACCAGTATGTTTGTGAAGGGTCAACACCACTGACTCAAGTGATTGAGTAGGGATAAATAGGGATCCATCACAGCATGGTGGTAAATTGCTGTATTAATATGTTTTGACTGACAGTGGGGCTGTTAGTGAAGTGAGCAGACCTTGGTGATCTGGGTAGTGGTGGTGGTGCTGATGGTCTCTGAGGTGATGGTCTGGGCACTCAGCAGCACTCCTGACTCCCTCTCTGCCAGGCTGTCCACTGGCTGCAGAAGAGACACCTTTTAAGTGTTACACAAGAACGTCAAGTAAATCCATTTTTACATTTTTACTGTTATTTCTATGTGTGATTTGTGTAACTTTGATTTTTTTTTAAAGAGATTCTTATCCTACTCAGAACAAGAGCTGGGGATTAAACCTAAGAACTCTTTTATTACCAACAAAAATTATGCTTGCATTGCATGTCTGGTCAAATTGGATTTCTTCTTTACTTATCCTTTACTCTGACCTTCTCTGATTCAAATCAAAAGTTTGCACAATAGGCTGTTTTATTCACACTGAATAACTGCTTCTGTTCTTCAATATTTGGAAACTTTGGCTTTTTGAAATCAGGCTCTAGTTTCCCGGCGCGGCGCAGGGTGGCGAACCCTGAGCAGAGCTAGTTTCGAGCAGCGCAACCCGAGGCGCACTCAGTTTGGTAGTTTGGCAGACCGAGGTGTGCTGAGATGGGTGTGGCGGCGCAGCAGGGGGAGGTGTCGACAGATCCAGCTTGGCGCAGTGACAGTTTCGTGCCAAAAGGCTTCGCCGAAGGTGCGCTAAAAGCTCGCCAGCTGAAACCAGGTCTACTGTCAGCGCAGGGGGCGCGCAGCCGGTGTAAGCCGAAGTTTGGCTGACCGGCGGACAGTGCGCACACGTCACCAAAACCTCACAGGCAGGTTTCCAGAATATCAGGCACATTAACAATGCAATAAATACCCAAAATCCACTATTCAATGCAACTATCTGCAATCAGCACATAAATGTATCTCTATATCGACTGTCCCGTCATATCTGATGTCAGATCAAAGGGGATTGGCACTGTTTGGCACGTTTGGCACGTGTAATGGAAACCCAACCTGATTTGACAGCTGCAAACTAGGGAGTATATATTCAGCACCTGTCATCTTAGAAAAGTCAAAAGAAAAGAAACAGAGTGAGACTGTGAGAGAGAAAGAAAGAACGCGCACGGACGAGAGAAACGCAACATTGATTTACAATTGTGGTGACCTCCTCCCAGGCTACCTTTGCATCATCAGCCCGTGGAGGTCTGCTCGCAGTTCCGTATATTCGGACACTGCGAGCTTGGACCTCCCGGACCAAAACATCAGTTTCCTCCTGGGAGAAGTTTGGCTGTCTGACGCTGCTGCTCTCTTCTGCCATGGCGAATTGAGTAAACTCTCATTATGCCTTCGCGCGGCGCATTTAAGGGCGAGGAGAGGGGCTCATTTGATTGGTGTGATGTGTGTAAAACCCACTCCACGCCTTCTCTCCTCCCTCTTTCCGACTTGCGCAGGTAGGAGGGACGGAGGTGGGAAAGAGGAGTAGCTGCGCCAGGCGCACGGTGTGCCAAACTTGCAAAATCTGCCTGGCCACACCCAGTTGGCGAAGCGCAGGTGCGCTGCCCCCCCGACTCGCCCGGTCTGTGAAACTAGAGCCCGAAATGAATAAAAAAAATGTTGGAAAACATGATTATGAGTAAAGTAAGTTCTTTTTTTTTTTTTTTTTTGGTATAGACCAAATTACAATGTTTATTTACAGGGACTTCCAGCTAGAAACCATCCAACGTCTCATTACAGGTGGGGGAAAAATTGCTACACCAAAGTATCACGATATTTTTGTGTAGCAAAATTGTTTTGTCACACAGTGCCAAGTATTATGTTTTATTATATAAATGATTAATATTACAAATACAAATTAAACTTTTGGTAGCCTATTAGAATAACAGAATCAATTTCTGTTGTAGTTCACTACATGCATTTATATACACTGCAAATAAAATAACTTAAGTGTCAGCATATCGCAAAACATTTGAAATTGCAGTGATTAGTATGAGTATTGTGACTTAAGTATCTTGATAATATCGTATCGTGGAGCCTCTGGTGATTCCCACCCCTATGTCACATACATAAATGAAACAGCACTGTGCAAACACTATCTTTAGGTGTATGCTATATATTTTCACCACTTTACCTTGCTGTCAGACAGCCCTTTCCAATGAGGAACTGATGCCGTTATATCAAAGCCACCACTTTTGTCACTCCATTCACAAAAACAGTCATTTTACTTTGCAGGACACAGGAGCTGCTGGTCTACTGCTGCCTTGATCAGTTAGTGCAGGTACATCCAAAGTCTGGCCCGCGGACCATTTTTGAATGGCACCCCGCTTGTCTTTTATAATATACCGTGTGAAGTCGGTGAAACATTTATTCATTCATTTTTTCCATAACCGGCTATCCTGTTAGGGGTTGCGGGGACACTGAAGCCAATCCCAGCTGATATTGGGTGAAAGGTTGGACTCACCCTGGACAGGTCGTCAGACTATCACAGGGCTGACACATAGAGACAGACAAACATTCACACTCACATTTACATCTATGACCAGTTTAGAGTCACCAATTAACCTGCATGTCTGCAGAAACCTGCAGAAAACCCACGCTGACACAGGGAGACCATGCAAACTCCGCAATGAAGCGCTCCCCCACCCCCTGTTCAAACCAGGAACCCTCTCGCTGTGAGGTGACAATACTAACCACTGCACCACCATGCCACCCATGCCTGCCAAACAATATTGGTGAATCAAGCAAGATCACTTAGCATTTTCTTCCATTCACCTCACAATGGCAGGAGTATCATACAGTTTATGCCCCAAGTAAGAACTACACAGGTTGAATGAATGAGATTTTATGAGCAGAGGAAGCACAAGCAAACTAATGGTTAATCAACAAAAAACATTTCCTGCTAGGTAGCAGACATGACCACAGCAAAGCAACGTAAAGTCAACAGCAAGGGCCGCTGCTTCCAGAGCGGTGGAAAGTTGAATATGTTCTCACTGAAAGAGGAAACAGTTCTATTTGTCTCATTTGTATGTGATTTTTTTAAACCCATACGAGAAGCAGCTGGCTCCCAGGTATTTTCAAATTATGTAATTTGGCCCCCATTCAAAAGTTTGGACAAGCCTGAGTTAGCCTGGAAGGTAAAGTGGTGAAGTAAAGTACTCCAAACATAGCATACACTTAAACTGATAAAGATTTCTTTCGGTGGTTAAAATACATTTTGCTGTGGTCCCCGTCCAAGCAGTACATTGCTTAGATCTGTGCCAGTTGATTTATCAAAGATCATAGTAAAACAACAGAGTGCATGAAATAAGCACAGCAAAAAGGTCAGATAGGTCTGACCAACACGTTTAACTATATGTTTTTAAACATTACCGTTATAGCTGAACAATTAATACATCTCCACACAATTTAAATAAATATACAGTTGTCTACCTGGAAGTGACTGTTGTTGTTAGTATAACGTCATGGTGATTCGGTCTAATGCAACTGAAACTCAGTACCAATAGTGTCAGTGTTTCCAACAGAACAAACGGGGCAACTGCCCTGGGACCATCTGGACACCCAAATGCTCCAGGTTCAATGTAAATGGCTGCATTTACATAGCACTTTTATCTAACATGCTTTACAGTTTATCTCTCATTCACACTCACACACCAGTGGAAGCAAGCTACCATGCAAGGTGCTGGTCTGGCCACCAGTAGTAATATGGAGTTCACTGTCCAAGGTCAGTTTAAAATGTGGACAGGAGGAGCTGGGGATCGAACCACCACATCCTGAAATTAATAGACGGCCAGCTCTATCTTCTGAGCCACAGCCTGACTTTTTTTTAAAAAGTTAAATACTTTGACATAAATATATATAATGCTATCAAAATACTACAACATTTCAAATGAAAATACTTACACTACGAGATCCCTCAAATGTCATTTAAAATAAGTTTTGCCTGTCCTGTGATATTTTTTTTTATCAGCCTGCTACGTTGTCACATTTATGAGTGTAGTGCGTACATATGACCAGACTTATCTACAAGCTAAACTGTGAGGACAAAGTGGTAGTGTTAAGTGGTAAAAATGATTTAAAACCACTTAAAATCACTGCAATCTTAGCTCCAAATGGGAACTATTAGGAAGAGAAGTGTGGAGAATATTTTGAGCAACCCTTACTTAAGTAAACGACAATCAACTGAGTGCAAATGATAGTGGCTATTTAAGCAGTGCCAGTAAAGTTTTCACAATCTTCAACTGAGAGTTGTGTGGAAGAGTTAAAAGTCCGTGTAGAGCAAAAATAAATTTGTAATGAGTTTGTCACACGTGTGCATGTGCACATGTGCTCGCATATGAATTCATTTTGACTCACCATGTTACTTTTCCCTCTGTGCATTGTGAACCTATTCGGGCTGTTGCTTTGGGAAAAATCCAAAAGTTCCACCCAAAACTCACCACATCCTAACACCGCTTCCTCTGACTATGGGCCATCTCATTGCTAATTGCCCTGCTCTGCAGCAGTAAGAGCGAAATCAAAACCCCAGAAAGCCAAAAACCAGTTTAATCCAGTCCGCTCCTGTTCTGCCTCCTGTCAACACAGACGAACCCAAGAAGGATGAGATAGATGAAAGTTACAAGTTCATTTTAAATGGTTCCGTCTCTCTGACAGGAGACACTGAAGATCAGGTACCGATCACAATTTTGCTTGACACAAGAGCCACACAGTCCATTATGTTGCAAAGTGTGTTGCCTCTGTCCAGCGGCTCATTTTGTGGTTCTGATGCTCTCGTATGTGGGGTTGAGTTGATCCATTCAAGAGCGCGGGTGCGTTCGCCCCTTGTCTCTGGCCTGGTGAAAATCGGCATGCGCTCTCGCTTGCCAGCACCAGGGGTGCATTTCATCCTCGATAATGATTTGGCTGGAAAGAAAGTTTTTCCAGCACCTGAGATAGTGGAGAACCCTGTGCTCGACTTAAACCCGTCTGGGTTCCTGCTTGTGTTGTAACATGTGCACAGGCATGTAAATTTGATGATGTGATGGATCTGGCTGATACAACTGGCTGATACAACCACTGTCCACTGTCACATCTGTTGCTTTTTCTCCGCCCTCCTCTGAAAATGATGTTTTATATGTGAACAACAGTGTTTCCTGTTCACAGCTGCAAAATTCAGAAATCCTAAAAAATCTGTCAGCTCATTTGCACATAGACGTCGGAACTAGGGGTGCGGGGAGTGCGGCCGCACCCCCTCCCATCCGCACCCCCGCACCCCAGCCTCCCTACCCATTGCATTACAGTTTAAAAAAAAATAAAGAATCTGAATTTAAACTCAATTTGTCTGACTTACATTTATCTCTTTCATATCATTAATGCATAGATCTATGCTTTTGATGTGATATGCAGCCTGCCTGACTACATACAGTAGCCTTGGCATCCAGGATGTTGTGTCCATCCTGCAAACCTTGCAGGTGGAGAAGCTCACTAAGCTCTGTCTGGCCCTGCCCATATCTGTCGCGGCATCCGAGCGCTCTTTCTCAGCCTTGTGCAGGCTGAAAACCTGGCTGCGCAACACCATGACGCAGGAGAGACTAACACATTTGGTCATTATGAATGCTCACAGTGACCTTATGGATGAAAGCGATGTCTCGACCCTGCTTAAAATCTTCATCAGTAGTTCAGCTGAGAGAAGGTCCACTTTTGGAAATGCATGAAAACCCTGAGTCAGGAGCGCAGACTCTTCTTTTTTTCATTCAAGATTACAAATAATGTTATGTTCCTTAAATGGCTTGATTTAGTTATCAAAGTTTAATTTTCTTAACAATATAGATGCCGTGTTCATCCATTCTAGTTCTCTTATAACTGCATGTTATTATAAAACGACTTCAAATCAAATCTTTAATCATTTATAAGTGTGCGTGCTTCCCCCGCCCCTCCCAACAAAAATCCCGCCCTCCCCTCTCAGAAAATAGTTCAGACGTCCATGCATTTGCAGCATTTAGATGTTTCAGCCCAGGCAGATATTGTTCATTTTATTGAAAAGAATTCCACTCCATTCTTAAAGCCACAGTGTGTAGGAATTTCTCCCATCTAACGTTGAAATCATATATTGTGTTCAAACAGATGGCGCACTCTATCGCCTCACTGTTTCAAACACGTATTGCAACAACTGTAGCCGCTGTGTACCAAAAACCTATGATAACCCTGATGAAACCATGTCATCCGATACTACATGGAGTATTCATTCAGGCTCCTACACAGACACACGCGGCGCGAGCTGACAAACCCCCTCCTCACCATGCTGGCTGTGTTTACAACGTAGGACTGTTGGGGCGGATGTAAATTGAAACAAACCAATCACGTCTTGTCCTTTGACAACTGACAAGTGGCTCAACCTCACACACCTCATCCCTCTCCTCGCATTACTGCGCCGCTAACAGCTGTTAGTGGCCAGCGGCACAACTGCCGCATAACAAAGTCCCACTCTTTGAGCATAATGCAGGATCACGGGAGACGGAATCCTCGTCGCCAAGAAAGTACAAAAGGGAATCAAAAAGGCACTGTGACCGGCGAATTAAAAAAACAAGGGTCAGCATTGGTTTTGCCTTTCCCAGGTGGCGCAGTGATGCGAGGAGAGGGATGAGGCTGTTAGCGACTGGCCGCTAACAGCAGCTAACAGCTAACAGCGACGCAGTGATGCCAGAAGAGGGATGAGGCTGTTAGCGACTGGCCGCTAACAGCGGCTAACAGCCGACAGCGGAGCTGGCCTGTGATTGCATTACCATTCTCCCTCAGCAGCTCTCTCTACCTGGGAAAGGCTACCCCGATGTGGGCCTTCGTTTTTTTAATTCGCCGGTCACGCTGCCTTTTCTATTCCCTTTTGTGCTTTCTTGTTGACAAGGATTCTGTCTCCCATGATGCTGCATATGCATGATCTTGCATTATGCTCAAAGAGTGGGACTTTGTTTCAAATTTGCCAGGGTAGTAGCGAAGCGCCTCTTGCTCCTCTCCTTCGGCTCCTCAGTCACGCAGTGCTGGCCTGGCTCTCAACGAAAACGCCGAAGGCGGTGCTGTATGTCCCTTGCTGGCGGGTGTATTCTCAAGATGGCGAAACGTAATGGAACCCCACAGACGACTTACCCGCACAATGTACAAACAAATCCGAAATTCTCCTTTTATGAGAATAAGTCAGATTATTGGTGGAGGTAATAGTACACCAGTGATGACATATTTATGAATGCGGACACCAATTTTTGCCAATAAACAACTGAAAATGTTACACAATGTCCCTTTAAACACTCCATCCTGCACCACTGTTGTGTCTCACAACATTGATGTTGGTGACCAATAAAGCAGCTTGCTTACCGTGTTAATCCCACAAAGCCCTCTCTTCTTAAAGAAGAGGTTGACTACTTTTTGGAGAACGGTCTAGCTGTTCCCAGCTCCAGTGCCTGGAGATCTACCTGCCTTCTTGTGCCTAAATTGGACAAAAGTTTCTATACTGATTTCAGAAAAGTGAACAACGTCACTAAAGCTGATTCTTACTGTGTTGCTAGAGTTGATTCAGCCATTTTCGTCACAAAACTGGACCTTCTGAAAGTTACTGGCAAGTCTCATTAACCCCTTGTGCTTCAGAAATTTCTAGTTTTGTCACCCCTGACCGTTTCCTCCAATGCCCTGTGATGCCCTTTGGTCTATGTAATACACCTGCCACATTTCAGTAGGTAATGCACATTGTTTTAGCTGAAGTGAAAATTGTGAAGAGTATCTCGATAATGTCGTGGCCTATAGACACGTGGCCTGAACACATAGGAACCCTATAAGTTATTTCTGAGAGGTTGAGGAAGGCCAGCCTTACTCTGAATCTTGCCAAATGTGAGTTTGGCAGAGCCACTGTCGCATACCTCAGTAAGCAAGTGGGCCAGTGGATGCAAAAGTGTAAGCCATCCTAGAAACGTTTCTTTGTAGAAACTTTGCTGATGTTTTTGTTCTTCTCACTAGCCTCACTAGTGTGAAGGAAACTTTTTCCTGGTCACCTGCCTGTCAGAATGCTGTTCTGTAAAGCTCTCCTCTGCAGCACACCTGTCCTCGCAACCCCAGATTTCGACTGCCCATTCAAGTTGGAGGTATTGTAAGTAACAGAGGCGCCCGTACTGTGTTGCTCCAGGAAGACAAGCAAGGTATTGACAATCCCATTACAGTATTAATGAAAAAGGGGCACTTTCGCTACTGCTCACACTACAGTATTTTAAAGTGTACATTGGTTCAAGCCCACTACCTGTTGCAGAGTACACTGATCCCAACTCCCAGGTGTTTTTGAGTCAGATGAGAAATTCAAATCAGAGACTGATGAGATGGTCCCTCCTGGTTCAGGATTTCAACCAAGAGATTCATCATACAAAAAGGAGCAGAAAATGTATTAGCAGATTCCCTGTCACGCATGCCAGCCCAGCCTTAACAAACAAATCTTCTAGGAAAGATGTTTGTTCTTTAGGACGGGGGGTGTTAAGGTCAGCCATATTATTCATTGTGTATTTGTTACTGAGTATGGAGCAGTGATGTTTCAAGGGAGTGAGAGCTCTCCTTTCTGTGAGGATCTTCGTATTACAGGTACAGATGCCCAGTGCCAATTGGGTGAATCTCAATCGTCGCTGCTGCATATTGGCTGAGCTTGGGGGGCTTGGTGTGCCATTGCTGCTGTGGATTGGCCAAGACTGGGGCTTGTCCTACTTATTGTCTGAGACGGCCACAGTAATGCCGAGGATCGATGCTGCCAGCCAGTTGCTTTCCTCCGCAGCCTTCCGCTCATTGAAACGCTGTGCTATTGGTTTCTGTTTGTGCTCAGTACAGTTAGCCGTTTCATTACTGTTGACTGCGCTGCTTAATGCCAGTGGGGCCGCTGTTAGCCTCCAGTGGTATTGTTAGTTGTTTAGTCTTTAGTGTATGTGTTAACTTCACGCTAGCTAACCACGCTAGTATATACACTGCTCAGAAAAAGGAAGGGAACACTTAAATCACACATCCCAGATCTTGATGAATGAAATATTCCAGATGAAAATCTTTTTTGATTACATAGTGTAATTCGTTGAGAACAAAATAATGTAAGAACCATCCATGGAAACCAAAATCATTAACTCATTTAGGACTGGATTCAGAATCATACCCAAAATCAAAGTGGAAAAATCACAGGCTGATCCAACTTCTGTGAATTTCCTCAGGACAACTTATGATGTGGCTCAGTAGTGTGTATGGCCTCCACGTGCCTGTATACATTCCCTACAACGTCTGGGCATGCTCCTGATGAGACGAGGGATGGTCTCTTGGGGGATCTCCTCCCAGACCTGGATCGGGGCATCAGTCAGCTCCCGAACAGTCTGTGATGCGATATCGCGGCGATGGACGCTACGATACGTGATGTCCCAAAGGTGCTCGATTGGATTCAGATCTGGGGAACAGGCGGGCCAATCAATAGCATCAATGCCTTCGTCATCCAGGAACTGCTGACACACTCTAGCCACATTAGGCTGGGCATTGTCATGCACAGTGATGGGAATAACGGCGTTATAAATAAACGGTGCTACTTTTTTCAGTAACGGGTAATCAAAAAAGTTACTGTCTCCCCCATTATAATGCCGTTACTGTTACTCACAATGAAATGCGTTGTTACTCGGCTTTACTTGGGTTCACTGAAGCGGCTTTCACCCAAGCAAGCTCCTTCTCAGCGGAGCTGTAAAGTTTTTTTTCTCTGATGAGGGCAGGTGAGGGGGAAGCATAAGTGCTGATGATTGGCTTAGGGAGAGTAACATTTCATCATAAACCAGTCAGAGGCAGAGTAGGGCGGGTATTCACAAGCACACAAGCAGGGTTGTCAGGTCCGCGACTTTGGGCTTGTGTTTTTGTAAAGTCGCTTACAAATATTGGTAGTCGCGGGTTGCGGATTTTTTGGCTTGTTTCGAAAGTGGAGTTGCTTATTTGGGCTTGCTCTCTAAACGTTGCCTTTCTCTATATCTATCCATCTATTAAGTTATTTAAACGCATGATAGTGTGACGGACTGCAGGATGTTTCCACAGCTCCGCTCCCTCCGCCCCTCTCCTTCTCCGCATACACACAGCTGACTGTCAGTCAATGAGACTTTTCACATTTAAATTGCGCAATTAATGGAGGTTCTTTAACTAGTGTAGATAAGTGCACGATGTTTTATAATAATGATTTATTCTATTAAGTAGGGGTGGGGGAAATTTCCGATTCTTAGATGCATCGCGATTCGGACGTGGACGAATCTGAATCGATTCACAAATGTCCAAATTTCGATTATTTAAATCTGTTAATTAGAGTAATACAGAAGGTTCTAAATAATGCGGAACTAAGAAGCGCGGTACGTGTCATCTCCGGGACACTTTGGGATGCGCACCTGGAGCAGACATGCCGACACGCGCACAGAGGAAAACAAACATGGCTGACCGCTACCCACCTCAGCGTGAGAGCTGAACAGCTCCTTCTAATTTAAAAGCAGACGTGTGGAAATACTTCGGCTTCTACACCGTTGACGGCGGAAGCGAACTGGACAAGAGCCACGTTATATGTAAGCTGTGTTGTGCTAAAATAAAATACTTTGGCAACACAACAAACATGAGAAGCCATGTAACTCGATTCCACCTGACGGAGGAGTCAGGGAGATGGCAGGCTGTTGTTGCTGCGGCAACTAGTGGCGCTACCGACCAGAGAACAATCGAGGAAGCAATTAGAAAGCTGCCACTCTCATCGGAAAAGGCGAAGCGAATTACGAAGGCCATCGCGGCATTTATTGCCAAGGATTTGCGTCCTTATTCTGTTGTGGAAAATCAGGGATTTCGAGCACTGCTGCATACACTGGAGCCCAGATACACCATCCCATCCCGACGCTATTTCACCGACACTCTACAACCAAACCAAAACAGAAGTCATGGCCTCACTGTTGAAGGCAGGTAGGAACGTAGTTACATGTGATGCGTGGACGTCTGTCTCCACCGAATCATTTGTTACTCTAACTACGCATTTTATCTTGAGATTTAAGATACCTGTTGTTACCTTTGGTTCCGTACAACGAAGTTGTAACTTTCCAGTTTGCAAGCATTTCCATTTATATGTTTAATAAAATATAATGGAAATGAATTCAACTGTTTCTTATTACAAATGCACTGTTTTTAAAAATTCCAAGTGAGACAAAAAGATATGTGTTGTGAAAAAGTGCATCAATATACATAAATTAAAGATGCATCGAATCGTAGCCCCTGAATCGTAATTGTAATCGAATCGTGAGGTGCCCAAAGATTCCCACCCCTACTATTAAGTGTCAATTTCATTCATTTGACATATTCAATGTTGAGTTTCATTACATACAGTTCCATTAAGGGGGGTGTCCAAGCAATTTGACATATTTGAGCATTTTATTAAAAAGTAACGCTATAGTTACTTTTACAGGTAATAAATTACTTTAACAGTGCAGTAACTCAGTTACTAACTCAGTTACTTTTTGGGGAAAGTAACTAGTAACTATAACTAATTACTTTTTTTAAAGTAACGTTCCCAACACTGGTCATGCATCAGAAGGAACCCAGGGCCCACTGCACCAGCATATGGTCTGACAGTGGGTCTGAGGATCTCATCCTGGTACCTAACAGCAGTCAGGGTACCTCTGGCTAACACGTGGAGGTCTGTGCAGCCCTTCAAGGATATGTCTCCCCAGACCATCACTGACCCACCACCAAACCGGTCATACTGGAGGATGTTGCAGGCAGCAGAACATTCTCCATGGCATCTCCAGACTCTGTCACGTCTGTCACATGTGTTCAGTGTGAACCTGCTCTCATCTGTGAAGAGAACAGGGCGCCAGTGGCGAATCTGACAATTTTGGTGTTCTCTTGCAAATGTCAACTGGGCTGCACGGTGCCGGGGTGTGAGCACAGGCCCCACTTGTGGATGTCGGTCCCTCATGCCACCCTCATGGAGTCTGTTTCTGACAGGTTGGGCAGAAACATGCACACGAGTGGCCTGCTGGAGGTCATTTTAGAGGGCTCTGGCAGTGCTCCTCCTGTTCCTCCGGTTGTTGCCCTCCTACGGCCCCCTCCACCTCTCCTGGTGTACTGGCCTGTCTCCTGGTATCTCCTCCATGCAGCAAACCTTCTGGCCACTGCGCATATAGATGTGCCATGCTGGAGTAGCTGCACTACCTGAGCAACTTCTGTGGGCTGCAGATACTGCCTCATGATACTACTAGTGGTGAGGGCACTGCAAAAATGCAAAACTAGCCAAGAATCAACCAGAAAAGACGCAGAGAGGGAAATGGTCTGTGGCCACCACTGCAAAATCATTCCTAAATAGGAGTTGTCTTGGTAATTGCCTCTTCTTTCCACCTATTGTCTGTCCAATTTGCACAACAGCAGGTAAAATTGTTTCACAATCAGCATTGCTTCCTAACTGGACAGGTTGATATCCCAGGAATTTGACTGACTTTGAGTTACACTGTGATGATTATGTGTTTCCTTTATTTATCTTTTTTGAGCAGTGTATATTGTAAATAGCTCTGCACTTTAGATTAATTAGCACAAAACCATAGGGGTCGACTGCCATTTTTGTTATAAATTTTTTTTTTCTGTTTTTGTTTTGTTTAGGGAGTTAGGCCCAGTAGTGTATTTTTGTTTGCTTCTTTTGTTTGTAGGGCCTAGGCAGCACTCCAGGGTGAAATAGGTGGGTTTTGTTTGTTATTTTTGTTGTGGTTCACCCTGAAGTCCTTGTGCATGAATTTCTTGTATAACCTGTGTTTAACAGTAAACCTTTTTTTTGTGTAATTAATTCTCAGATCCATTGTATTAGCAATTAATTGCTCACTGGTGTTTTTATTTCAATCTTTTACAGTTTTGAAATAACAAATAAGAAAAAGGGCCTGAAGGAAAAGTTTGGGCACCGTGCACGGTCAGTACTTAGTAGCACCCCCTTCGGCAGGTATCGCTGCTTCTAAACACTTTCTGTTGCCAGCTAAGGGTCTTTCAATTCTTGTTTGGGGTTTTTTCACCCATTCTTGATTGTAAAAGGATTCTAGTTCTGTGAGATTGTTGGGCCATCTTACATGCACTGCTCTTTTGAGGTCTATCCACAGATTTTTAATGATGTTTAGGTTGGGGGACTGTGAGGGCCATGGCAAAACCTTCAGCTTGTGCCTCTTGTTGAGGTAGTCCATTGTGGATTTCGAGGTATGTTTAGGATCATTGTCCTACAGTAGAAGCCATCCTCTCTTCATCTTCAGCTTTTTTGTGATGTTGTGATGTTTGCTTCCAGAATTTGCTGGAATTTAACTGAATCCATTCTTCCCTCTACCTGTGAAATGTTCCTTGTACCACTGGCTGCAACACATGCCCAAAACATGATAGATCCACACCTGTGTTTTACAGTTGGAAAGGTGTTCTTTTCATGAAATTTTGCATGACTTTTTCTCCAAACATACCTTTGCTCATTGCGGCCAGAAAGTTCTATTCTAACTCCATCAGTTCACGGGACTTTCCAAAAAGCATTAGGCTTAGTTAGATGTTCCTTTACAAACTTCTGACACTAGTGAAAACACAGGAAAGGTTTTCTTCTGATGATTCTTCCATGAAGGTCATATTTGTGCAGGTGTCGCTGCAGGGTAGAACAGTGTACCACCACCCCAGAGTCTGTTAAATCTTCCTTCAGGTCTTTTGCAGTCACAAGCCTTTCTAGCAATCCTACGAGCAGCTCTTTCAGAAGGTTTTCTTGGTCTTCTAGACCTCATCTTGACCTCCACAGTTCCTGTCAACTGCCATTTCTTAATTGCATCTCGAACTGAGGAAACAGCTCCCTGAAAACACTTTGCTATCTTCTTATAGCCTTCTCCTGCCTGTTTTCAGTGTGCTAGGCAGCTGATAAGATGAGCCCATGGCTGCTGATTGTTGGCACAAGGTTTCAGGAGTCAGAGTATTTATAAAGCTTTGAAATTTGCCTCACCTGGCCTTTCCTAACAATGATTCTGAACAAGCTATAGCCCTAACAAGCTAATTAAGGTCTGAGACCCTGTTAAAAGCTGTCCAGGTCAAACGTCTTGGGGTGCCCAAACTTTTGCATGGTGCTCCTTTCCTTTTTTTTCACTCTAAACTTGTACGAAACAAAAACAATACACACATATTGCTTAAATGTTGAAAAGTTTCTTTTAACTACATGCCATTTGGAGATCAGTTCATCTTCTACTTTTACTATTCACAGTAAACAAAATTTTGACCGGGGGGTGGGGGGGTGGGGGGCGGGGGCAAACTTGCATGCCACTGTACATGACTACCACACACCTACATCCCATATGTGCCTAAACATTATTTTATATTATTTTATCCAAGTAGTTTTAGTGCCTCAAACCCCACCATGCCACCGTCACGTAATTGAATATATTGCATGCCACCACTATGTAATACGGTATTAAGAGGTCACGTCAGAGGTCACATGTACAAACACAGCTTTAATTCAAAATAACTGCATTGCATACAAGTTGAGACAATTTAAACCACCTATTTGCATTTAACCAAGGCCTGTAAATACTTTGTGAAGTGTTATTTTTTGTGAACAATTCCCAGAATTCTCCTCACCTGTGCTGACTCGTACGTGATGGTCTTGGTCTCAGTGTGAACCAAGGGGATGTCCTTGTAGGTCACACTTCCTTGGAGGGAGTTGGTGATGTCTGAGATGGTGATTGTCTGGGTCTTAAGCACAGGAGACTGGAGGGATCAGATAGAGAGTCAGCACGCTCTGCGGGCGCCATCAAGACAAAACGACCACTGTAGTTTTGTATTTAAGAGAGAAGGGATTACATTGCAAGTTAGGAAGCCTGGATTACTTATGAAGTTACTATTGTAAATCTACTTCTCATATGGACTACATTTAATGAGTAAGAATATATTTCTCACACAGATCCTTGTGTTAACAAGGACCAACCAAGTGTTAACATTGAGTATGACTATTGTCTTTGACACTACACTGCAAATTATTTCCAGGAACTTATAATATGTAACTGTAATATTTTACAATTCATTACAGTGGTGGAAAAAAGTTTTCGGACACCCTTAAAATTTTACACAATCTCAAATATTATCATGAAATATTTGTGGAAAAATCTTTTTTGTGTTTCAAAAGGTGTGGCTGCATTAGACAGATACAAACAAATACAAATTATATTTTTTTGTTTATTGTTTACAAGAAAAAATAACAAAACTAAATTCTTGACAGTTTCAATATGTCAGTTCTCAACATTGTTGGTATCAAAGTCAACAAATAACAGAGAATGTGTTCAAAACTGAACAAAAAATAAATAAACCATCACATCATCAAATTAATATTTAGTAGTCCTGCCACTGGCACGTAGTAGAGCTCTAATCCTGGCTGGCATGTTCCCCACGAGCCTTTCACACTGTTGAGGGGTAATCTTGTCCCATTCTTCTTGAATTACTGCTTTTAATTCTTCTAAATTCTTTGGTTTATGCTTTGAAACAGACCTTTTGATAATCCACCACAGATTTTCAATGGGGCTCATGTCCGGGGATTGAGCTGGCCACTCTAAGACCTGGATACTGTACTCCTGCAGCCAAGTTCTACTGGCCTTGGATGTGTGGCAAGGGGCATTATCTCATTGAAACATCCAGTTTTTACCTCGACGGAACAGTGCACGCGCAGAAGGGAGCATGTGGGTTTCGAGAATGGTACAATACTTGGTAGAGTTCAATGTGCCATCACAGACAGTGAGATGACCAACACCAGCAGCACTCATGCATCCCCAAACCATGATACTGCCTCCACCATGCTTGACAGTAGGTACTGTACAATGCTGGAGATAATGCTTTGCCTGGCCTTCTGCGTACCCTCACATTAGTAGGAGGAAGATAAAGCTGGAAACTGGACTCATCTGACCACAAAATCTTCTTCCAATTCCTGGCTGTCCCGTTCTTGTGTGCCTGGGCCCAACGATGCCGGGCTAACCTCTGTCTCTCATTGATCAGGGGCTTCTTGATAGCCTTGTAGGACCTTAAGCCATGATCTAAAAGTCGGCCACGTACAGTGCGGGTGGAACACTGGACACTAGTTTGGTTTGACCACTGCTGCTGAAGCTCCTGTGATGTCATTCGGCAGTTTTGCCTACACATGCGGATCAGGATGTGGTCATTTCTTGCTGAAGAAACCCTTGGACGCCCAGATCTGGGTTTGTCTTCCAAGTTGTTGGTTCGTCTGTATTTCTGCAGAGTGTATCCAACTGCTGAAGGACTGCATCTGCACTTCCTGGCTATCTGGCGGCAGCTGTACCCTTCCTGGTTGAGAATCTTTATCTTCAGGCGTGTTTCCTGCGTTAGGTTCCTTGTTTTAGCCATTTTTGTGTCTGAAGAACTTTCAAATGTGCTGGCTTTATGTAGACACGAAACTTGGCAACAAAAATTGTGTCTTTTAACAAAAAGAACGACCTTCATCACTGGTACCAAAATGACCCAATACTCAAAATTTCTTATGTATTTTTATGGAACCAATCAATTTTAAGTTTTTAATGGCTTTTTTAGGATTTATTTAGTGTTTTGGCTGTGACTGTACTAAAAGAAATTGCACTTGAAGACCTAAGAGTGATTCTTAATGCAATATTTCACAAATGCATGGGGTGTCCGAAAACTTTTTTCCACCACTGTAATTATCACCTCACAGGCTTTTACTGTGATATTTAACCAAATGCAGAATTTTATTGCGAAATTTTATTGTATAATTTTACAGAGGCATACTGCTAAATCACAGTAATAAATGGAGTTTAACTGTGAGATTACAGTGAAATACAGTAATTCTACTGGAGCATATTGCTAAATCACAGTAATCAGATGTACATAAACTATAGTTATATTAAGTAATTTACAGGAACGTACTGTTATATCACAGTAATATGCAGGCATAACTACTGTGAGATCACAGTATACAGCTGTCATTTCACAACAATTTACTTTAAAAATGTCACATGAATTTACTGTGAAAGTAATGCAACTAGTAAACTGTCATTTACTGTAAATGTACAGTCAAATATTTTACAGTGTAGAAGGCTGATTTACATTCATCTGTCAAAGAGGGAAAGTTCCTCTGTGCTCCCCTTTACAGGCATGTTTTTATGAGATGATTTTGTGACATCACAACCAGTTTGGATCATGGTCCACTTTGCAACTTATGCCGGGTTCAGACTACACAACATTTTTGTCTGTTCCGACAGTCACCATGTCAGACTAGGCGATTGCGGGGTCATAAAATTGTGCCGTGACTTGGCCAACAGACATGAAAGATTACACGTTGGTCCACAACCATTCATCGTTGGCTGTCTTTCATGACATGCATGATGTCCTTGAGTAATTCTTGTCCTATTGTTATTATTATTATTATTATTAATATTATTATTATTATTATTTCAGTCACTGTGGCTGTTTACGTCCCTGCCAAATTGTTATTGTAGTAATGTAAAAAGTGCAACCAGATGGGAGGAGCTACATTTGAAGTGCCGCATGAAAACTACACAAGTCACTTAAGCCTCCATAACAAGTTTCTATAAATGTTTCACAATGAAGACCTGTTTGGAAAATGAACGGATTTTCTTAACAAAAATTATAAGGGGCTTCTAATTTAAAGCAGCGACAGGAAGTGTTGCGTTTGAAATGACAGCGCAATGCATTTTAACAAACGGAAGCGGATGAAAAGTAAAAATAGAAAAATACAGAGCTAATGAGAAATAACAACCTATTCTAATGTAGTCTGTTTCAAATGAAGCTGGTACCCTCTTCATTTTTGGTCAGCAAAAGCCCCACCACTATTTGTTAATTTTATTCCTTTACGTCTTCTCCATTATGTAGAAATAACATTCTTTGCTAGCTTGATGCTAATGGCAGTACTCACCTGGTTGCTAATGTGACTCTGCTGTTTCACGCCATCATTTTTCCCTTTTTACTCCGACATGGTAATGTCCCTTGAGGAAATATCAAAAAGGCTGGGGTGTTGTTGTCATACAGTTGTCTACAGCAGCAGATTACTTTTTGTTTCTATTGGTCAAAGTGACAGCTGTGACGGGAGAAATCCTGAACGACAAAAAGAAAATCAAACATGCTAGACTTTCTGTTGGGATGTTGTGAGGCCTCCCAGATGTAGTGTTGGCTGTTGTCTACTATGACACACTACATGAGAGGAAATGATGAATTATCATTGTCGTTCACAATCCCAGCCAACAGCGTACGACGCTGTGCCAGGCTATAATCAGGTTGCCATCGTGTAGTGTGAACCCGGCATTACACAAGTGTGATGTGGAAATTTGAAGTTTTTATGAAATTGAAAATGTCTGCATGTTCATAGATGTTTGATTTTTCAATGATGGAGGAGTTAAATCATTTTTAATCAGACAACTGAATGTTTTTGTGGCAGAACCAAAGCAGCCACAAAAAATCTTAACATGTCTGGAGGGAATCTTAAGCAATGTCGGTTAAGTGCCAGCAAAGTGTTTTTCATTCAAGATGAAGATGAGAGGGTATGATAATGATTAGATAAATGTGTGGCAAGATACTGACAGCAACTTCATGCAAAACTGAATGTCAAAAATGATTACATCCTGATATGTTGTTGGGCTGTACCACTAAAAAAGGAAACTATCTGCATGGTTCCATATCTGGCAAAAATAAAAAGACAAACAAAAAATCACAACGATGTTTTATCTCATTATACTTCTGATTAAACTGTCCATTATGCTGAAGTCACATGTCACAATTTAATTTTGTTACTTTGTGACAATTTCAAGGAAAATTCCAAACTCATAAGTACTGCATGAACCCATCAGGTTTAGTGTCTGATACCCCTTTTCCACCAACACAGAACTGATTCAGTCCTCATTCCTGCACCTAATTTTGAACTGTCGCGAGCATTACAGCCAAAAATATATTGGTGTAGCCAGATGGCTTCTCCCTCCTGGCAACTGCATGGCACTGTGCCAGGTTTACCAGCACTTTGGTTATGGGCTGCACCTGGCGCATCTATGGGTTCATCCCAATATCATTCCTCGACTCCTCTATCCTCTATCCTCGATCACTTGACCCGGAAATCGATTGAGACTTGCCATCTTGTAGGAAGTCTCAATATAATTCCTGAGCATCAGGTTGATGAGTTACAGAATTTTAATTTTCCCTGAAAAATTTGACCTAATAAATTATTTCCAGTGTTCAAAGACATCGTGGTGGGTTATTCAATAATGAACTCACAATCAGAATTTCAATAAATACAGAGGCAAATAATGAATAAATCATGAACACATTGTGTGACTCTCAGCAGGACACAGCACAGATTATAAAATACAGAACGCAAGTTGTTGTTCATGTGCAGGTGATTGTTAGAGAAAAAACACTGCTAATTTGTTACTGATAACTGTATCTGTATCTTTATATATGTACATATAACATTATGTGATGACTGTATCTCTATGTTTATCATTATATATGTATATATAACAATATGTGTGCGCAGACACAAACTCCATTAAAAGTTTCTATAGCTGTTTATACTTTAAAGTATATTTCATTCAGGATTTAGAGTGCATCATAGCACTGAGACACCACTAGTTCAAATTACAAATGATCTGCTGATTGCTTCAGACAAAGGACTTGTCTCTGTACTTGATTTATTAGATCTTAGTGTGGCATTTGACATAATTGACCATCTGCTACAGAGACTGGAACATTTAATTGGCCTAAAAGGTTCTGCACTAAGCTGGTTCAAATCTTATTTATCTGATTGTTTTCTGTTCATTCATGTTCATGATTAATCATCTCTACGTACTAAAGTTTGTTTTGGAGTTCCACAAGATTCTGTGCTTGGACCAATTCTGTTCACCTTATAAATGCTTCCCTTAGGTTACATCATTAGAAATCACTCCGTAAATTTCCATTGCTATGCGGATGATACACAGTTGTATTTATCGATAAAGCCAGAAGAAAGAGATCAATTAACTAAACTGTTAAATGTTAAATTCAATTATTGTTCTTGGCCCCAAACACCTCAGAAACTCTTTATCTGGTGATATAGTTTCTCTGGATGGCATTGCTTTGGCCTCTAGCACTAACGTAAGAAAACTTGGAGTAATATTTGACCAAGATTTGTCTTTAAACTCCCATTTAAAACAAACCTCACAGACTGCATTTTTTCATCTGCGTAATATTGTGAAAATTAGGTCCATCCTGTGCAAAAAAGATGCAGAAAAATTGGTCCAGGCTTTTGTTACCTCTAGGCTGGATTACTGTAATTCCCTATTATCAGGGAGCTCTAATAAGTCTTTAAAAACTCTCCAGCTGATCCAGAACGTAGCGGCATGTGTACTGACAGGAACTAAGAAACGAGATCACACTTCTCCTGTTTTAGCTTCTCTGCACTGTCTCCCTGTAAAATCCAGAAATGAATTTAAAATCCTACTCCTAACTTACAAAGCTTTCAATGGTCAGGCTCAGTTATATCTTAGAGAGCTCATAGTGCCATATTATGCCACTAGAACACTGCGCTGTGAGAATGCAAGATTACTAGTGGTCCCTAAAGTCTCCAAAAGTAGATCAGGAGCCAGAGCCTTCAGCTATCAGGCTCCTCTTCTGTGGAATCATCTTCCAGTTTCAGTCCGGGAGGCAGACACCATCTCCACATTTAAGACTTTCTTTTTTGATGAAGCTTATAGTTAGGGCTGGCTCAGGCTTGTTTTGGACCAGCCCCTAGTTGGGTTTACATAGGCCTAGTCTGCCTGGGGACCTCCTATAATACACCACCTATAATACACTGGGCACCTTCTCTCCTTCTCTCTCTCTCTCTCCTTTGCTAACATTCGCGTCCTATTACTGCATGTCACTAACTCAGCTTCTTCTCTGGAGCCTTTGTGCTCCACTGTCTGGCAGGTTACCTCGTATCACAGCTGTGCCTGGATGGTGTGACGTGTGTGGTTGTGCTGCTGCCATGGTCCTGCCTGATGCCTCCTACTGCTGCTGTTATCATTAGCCATACTTCTACTGTCATTATACACATTTTTTTTTATTATGATTATTGTCAGATACATATACTATCATATATTAATATATACCTACAACATATTGTACCACAATAGGCGTAATTATCATTGTAATATTATTACTTAAATTAATGTTCTTGTAAGCTGTCTGTCCTACATCTCTCTCTCTCTCTCTCTCTCTCTCTCTTACTCTCTCTCTTTCTCTTTCTGTATCATTTTGTCATACGGATTACTGTTAATTTATCATGTTGATCTGTTCTGTACAACATCTATTGCATGCCTGTCCGTCCTGGAAGAGGGATCCCTCCTCAGTTGCTCTTCCTGAGGTTTCTACCATTTTTCCCCCCGTTAAAGGGTTTTTTTGGGGGGGAGTTTTTCCTTATCCACTGTGAGGGTCCAAAGGACAGAGGAATGCCGTATGCTGTAAAGCCCTCTGAGGCAAATTGTTATTTGTGGTATTGGGCTTTATAAATAAAACTGAATTGAATTGAATTGAATTAATAAAGCCTCCTGACAGCTGATCCAGCTGTAATCAGCTGCCGCCGTCATCACAAATGAACATCGCTTCATGTGATGCTTAAGAGGAAAAGACGTCTAATTTCTCTAAAGACATATTTCCTAGTTTCTTCTCTCCTCGCATCTCATCCTCGCGTCTACCCCCAGTGTCCTTCGAGGGTGGAGCTAAGACATGAGGAAGAGACGCAAGTGAGGGAAACGTGGATGCGAGATTCGGTATTGGGATGAACCCTATATATACAGGGGGCCTCACCTCGTTCTCTTTCCTTCCGCTCCGAGATTTCCTTGTGGAGGTGGCTACAGCCTGGCGTGGCAGATCTGTGTTGTGTGGTGTGGCAATATCAAGGCGCACGGTATATTCACATATACAGGTAATGTGCTCTGCCGGTTATCATTCTTTTTCTTGTGCGCAATGCGCACTTGGTGTACATTGATCTCCACTGTGATGGCTTGCTTCGCTCAGGATGCTGTGGGTTGCGTCTCGTGTCTGCATGGTAAGCTGATGTTGTCTGCCTTTGTCACCTTGTCTATTATTTAGGTCCTGGTTGATTGTTTAATATGTTTGCTGCAGTGTAATTGAGCCATGGGTTTTCATGGCTCTCCTCCATTTGCTTCCTGCCACGCTCCGCCTCGGCTCAACAGTATGCATTGCTCATATGACATTAAGGGTAATTATCACATCAAAAGCAATTAAGACTAATCATACTGTAAAAATTATTATTGATTGATTGCGTGCATTTTTAGGCTGCAGTTAAGTGTATGGCCCGTCACAGGCCAGCACTCCCTGGAGTGAACTACTGTTTCGGCTTTTTGGCTGTACGGCTAGATGGATGGATGGATGGATGGATGGATATAGATTTATGGGTCTGTGAATGAGAGGATCCTGCCCTCCACCTCCTGCTACTCCCCAACACTGGGAGAGACAACCAGTTGTGGGAAGCTATAAAGCCAGAAAGTACAGCTGCCCTAAAATGGGGCACCCCTGCCATACCCCCCTCTGCACAGGGATCGGCAGGCTCAGCCCCCCCCCAACCTTTACCACACATTCAGCACTCTTGTACAGCAGCCTCACCCAAGGAACAAAGTTATGACCACACCCAAAAGCTTTGAGCACAGAGAACAAATAGCTATGGTCCACCCTGTCAAATGCTTTTTCCCTGATCAAGAGTTATGATGCCAGTGTCAAGACGATACAGATTACAAAGGTCTAACACATCACGAAACAGGAAAAGATTGTCCATTATTGTACTGCCTGGTACACAATAAGTTTGGTCTATATGAACAAGTATGTCAAGATAGCCTTGTAGCCTGTTTGACAGAGCTCTAAAGAGCACTTTGTAGTCTGTACACAAAAGGGACACAGGTCTCCAGTTGTTAAGTAGTGCTAAGTCTTCTTTCTTGGGAAGCAGGGATAGAACTGTCCTACTAAAGGCGGGCATCGCCCCTGCACGAAAGCACTCCAAGAGCACCTCATGCAGGTCAGGACCAACTAATCTCCAGAAATGCTTGAAGAAGTCAGGGGTGAGTCCGTCTATCCCCAGAGCTTGACCTGAAGCCATCTGCCTCACGGATGTGGTCAGCTCCTCAAAGCACAGTTCTCTGTCCAGGTCAGCCCTTTCCTCTGGACTGAGCTGAGGTAGCCCCTCCGGCAGTTCCGTAGCACTGGTGGGATCACACCCCTCTACCCTGAAACCGGAAGTGTAGAAGGAAACAGCATGGCTCCTCATCTCCTTGGGGTCTGTTGTCACCCTGCCTCCAGGAAGCTGGAGGGATGTCATCAGCTTGCTTCTTGTAGCAGACTTCTCCAAACTGAAGAAGAAAGCATTTGGATCATCCATGTCTTTAATATTGAGGAAGTGGGACCGAACAAGAGCTCCTTTCACCCTCTCCTGCATGAAAGTACTGAGCTCTAGTTTTTTCTCCTTCAGCAGGGCATCTATGTCAGAGCCCGAGCTACTGGCCATGGCACCTTTAATGTTCTTTATGCTGTTTTCCAGCTCATGGAGTACTGCTTTGACCCTTGCACAGCCGTAAGATGCGTATCTGAGCCTTGCCTACCCCTTACTACTGCCTCAGTGAATCAGACTTGCACTTTTTACCTTGCCAGCAGGACCAGAAATCAGCAAAAACCAGACAGAATAGACCATTGTGTAACAGCTTGTTGTTAAAATGCCAGTAAGACCTTACTTTCTGTGCCAGAGAAATGAATAACTCAGCAGTAATGAGATGGTGGTCAGTGAAACCGACTGGAATAATGGAGCTACTAACTAGACTAGATGCAAGTGATTGCGATATGTAAAACCTATCCAGCCTGGCTGCACTCAATCTACTGTTGCTCACCGTGGCCCATGCATACTGTCTAGCACCAGGATGTTTCAGCCTCCATGTATCTAACAGGTCTAGCTGAGCAACTAAACTGCCTAAGCTTCTGGCTGACTGAAGGTGTGGCTCTTCACTTGTACTATCCATGGTGAAATCAATAGTGCAGTTCCAGTCTCCACCTATGATCAGCTGCTCCTGACTGTACTTCTGCAACTCATTCCTCAGAACACATAAAAAACCTAGTCTGTCTGCTCTGTGATTTGGGGCATAGACATCAACAACACACAATGTGGATCCTTCAAGCTACTCCCCCGCTTACACTGGTGCCATGTGCCTTGTGTAACAACTATTAGGCTCCTTGTGTAACAACTACTAGGAACTCCACTACTGACCTATGTTTTGGTTCGGTGGCTGGAGCTTACAGGTCAATTTCCATGCCTCCCTTTGGTGCTTCTTATCACAGCAGTGTCCTGCTTCTACCTACCTACAAGCCAGTCTGCAAGCGACATGAGCGGACTATTAAGACTGTGAGATGCTGGTCAGAGGACAGTATTGCTAATCTAAAAGCATGTTTTGAGTGGACAGTTTGGGATGTTTTGAATGATTCTTGTTCTGACTTAAATGAACTAACACAGACTGTTTCGTCTTATATCCTTCTGTGTTGACTCCAATATCCCCCTGAAGAGCATTACTGTCTACCCCAATAATAGACCGTGGGTCACTAAAGATTTAAAAAATGTCATAAACAAAAAGAAGATTTTTTTTTTTTTACACAGGGGATCACCAGGAAAGGAAGGAAATGAACAGAGAGGTTAGAAATGAAATTTGCAAAGCTGAAAGAGCTTATAAGGACAAGATAGAGCAGGAGTACAGCAGTGGTGATTTGAGAGCAGCCTGGAAAGGCATTAAATCCATGTCCTCGGTCACCAATGCCCACAATGAAAATAAGAGGAAATTAATTAGAATAGAGGGTAGTAATGAAGATCTCCCAAATGCTTTTAACCACTTTTTTTCACGATTTGAGAAACAGGACTTTGATCAACACATACTGTGCTGATCAACGATCAACTAAGCGGTGTCCTCCACCACATCTTTCAGATGTCACTAGACAACAATCAAGTCCCTGATTTATGGAAATCTTCAATAATAATTCCTGTTCCAAAAAAATCATCTCCTAAACAATTCAACGATTTTAGACCAGTAGCACTTACTTCGCTCTGTATGAAGGTCTTTGAGAAAATAGTGAGGAATATTATTCTTTCTCATGTGGAGGGGGAAATTGATCCTCTTCAGCTCGCCTATTAGGCAGGAAAAAGTGTGGAGGACGCCAAGCTTTTTATCCTGAACTGCCTCTACAAGCACTTGGAGAAGCCCCAAGCCCATACTAGGCTCTTATTTGCTGATTTTCCTCAGCTTTTAATACGATACAGCCGCATCTTTTAATTAAGAGGCTCATCAGTGTTTTTAATCTGCCCCACCAGCTTGTTTTATGGTTATCAGATTTCCTGACTAACAGGAAGCAGAGGGTTTCTGCAAATGGCTGTGTATCAGACTCTTGTGTCCTATCCACAGGTTCACCTCAAGGATGTGTCCTTTCCCCTATACTCTCCATCCTGTACACAGATGAATGCAGGAGTGCCAAGGCAGGAAGCTACTTAATTAAATTTTCAGATGACACTGCACTGCTGTCCCTTCTTCAGGGACCCGAATCAGGCCATAAGGAGGCTCTTGAGGACTTTGTTTCATGGTGTGATGAAAACCACCTAGACCTGAATGTGTCGAAAACAAAGGGGCTTGTGATAGATTTTAGACGGAACAGAGTTGCAGTTGTAGACAGCATCATACACAATGAGATTGTGGAAAGGGTGTCCTCATACAAATACTTAGGCACCTTTTTTGATGACAACCTCAAATTTGATGTGAACACTGCAGATATTATAAAGCGTGGGCAACAGAGAATCCATCTTCTCTGCAAACTTGACTCCTTTTCTGCAAGTCCCACCATTCTTTGTCATTTTTATCAGTCTTTTATTGAAAGTCTCCTGTGTTTCTCTTTTATTTGTTGGTTCCCCAACCTCACGCTGCAGGATAAAAACAGCCTGTACGGCATCATTAAAACGTGCTCTAAAATCTCAGGAGTGAAACTCAGGGATCTGGCCAGCTTTTGTTACCAGTAAATGCTTAGAAAAGCCACTTGCATTTTGGCATCTCCTGGCCATGTACTGGCAGGTGAATTTGCTCTGTTGCCCTCAGGTCATCAGTATGTCTTGCCTGCCTGCAAAACTAACCACCGATCAAATTCTTTTATTGCTTCGGCCATTCATCTTTTAAATTCTTCATAATGCACTTTATTGACATTTTATTGGTCGATATTTATTATATTTATTAATCTTGCCACTTTTTCTATTTACTGATTCCAGATTCCACTGTATTCCTAGCATCTTTGTATTTTTTATTCTACGTGTTTATTGCATGTGTTGTGTTCACATGTTGTTGTGCTTGGCTGCTCAAACCAATTGCCCCTTGTAGGATTAACAAAGTTGTCTGAGTCTGAGTCTGAGTCATGGCTGAGTGCATGCAGCCCATCCCACCACAGCCCCCAGTCTACCTCATTTGCCTGGTCACCATGAGTTTCCTACAGCAGAACTACATATAACTTCTTCTGCTGTACAATATCTGCCACTAAAGCCCTTTTACATCAATCCCTCCCACCATTCATATTGAGGGAACCAACCCTGAGTCCCTGCATGAGAAGGGTATAGAAAACAACACAGAAAAAGCCCCACATAAAGTAACAGTTAGAAAGAAACACCCTGTGATGCATAATCATTATTTATTTAAAATTTTTCTACTTCCTACCAATTTTCCCTCTTGCAGCCTTTCTTAATGCTGTGACGTGCTTTTTAAGGCAACAGCACTTTTTCACCACCTTTTGCAAGAAACTTACAGACTTTATAAACTTATCCGGGTCCTCAAAATAGTCTTGAAATTTGACTGACTGTCCATAAGTTTCATCCAGAAAATCATTCATTTGCTCCAGTGAGTACAGATCTGTGCCCCAGTATGAAGTATCACCAACTGAGTGAACCGACACATTATCTGACTCTGAATCGTACCCTCCTCCTGTCACCTGGCTATAGTGAATCCCCCCTGCACTCCCAGCATTTGACTCAAGGGGCCTATCCGTACTGTGCCCCTCCTCACAGCCCACCTCGTCAGTCCTTGTCAAGCCACTGGGAATAGCCTGCTCTGCTGCCAGGGGCCCCCGCGGGCTCCACCCCTGGGTCTGAGACTGCAGGCTGGGTGGCTGTTTCTGCATCTGACTGCTCCTCCGAGTCTGTTCCCTGCTCTCCACCCCAGGGTTTAAAGCAGAGAGCAGGATGTCTGTGTCTGCGCTGCCAACCTCCGCCTGCTGTCTGTGCAAAGCGCTTATGGCCGACATCGCCACACTCAAAGCACTTCAACTTCCCCCGAACTGGCATAAACCATGTATGATCCATCACCGTACCTCACTCTGAAAGCCACCTCCACACTCTGTGACGGAGAGTCCAGAAACATGAACACCTGCCTCCTGAGTGACTGAACGTGCTTCAGCCTCGGCTTGAGAGATAGAGAGACACAGATATATATATATATATATATATATATATATATATATATACAGTGGTGGCCAAAATTATTAGAACACTTGGCGTATTTAAGAGGTTTCAGTTGTTTTTGTTGAATTGGCCATTAAAATACCCATAAAACGAATGAAATATCTACAAAGTCATCATTATGCTCTATAAACCACAGAATAGAGCCGTCAAAAAGAGATCTAGGTCATTTTCCTTACAAAAAACAAGTTATGCCTATTTCACTGTCAATGTCATGTTCACAGAGGAAGCCAAATTACTTGTGTTATCATTGTCAGGTGTGATCGTGGTTAAATCGATGGTGATGCAAGAGTCTTAGGACACAGCTGTGTGATTCTTTTGAGTGTACAAGGCCTATCCTGCTCATTAAGTGATTAGTAACATCAGGGTTTTGTCACTGAGGCCACACCACCAATTGGTATAAATTCAAAGCCTCTAGAAGTAGTCTTGAAGCACATGTTGCTGTTTGAACATGGCTAAGGTGAAGAAGGATTTAGGCCCTTTTTGATACTGGCTGGAGTTACCGCCGCATAGCCAAGGAATTGAGATGCAGTCCAAGCACTGTAAAGTACACTTTAGATCGCCATGATGCCACCAATTCACACCAGAACCGAAAGGGGAGAGGTAGAAAAAAAGAAACTTTCAGACAGACAAGTGAAGCATCTCAAAATTCTCAGTCTTAAGGACCGAAGAAAGACCTTATGAGAACTGCGTGACGACATCAACACCACAATGAGTAGTGGTGCAACAGTGTCTTTAAGAACTGTGCGTCGGACACTGGGAGAAGAAGGACTTGTTGGCAGAATAGCAGCAAAGAAACCATTACTGAAAGAGAAAAATGGAGTTAAACGCCTGAAATTTGCAAAAGAACACAAGAAATGGACAAAGATTGGTATAAAAGTGCTGTGGACTGATGGGTCCAAGTTTAGACAGTTTGGCAACAAGTGAAAACTGTATGTTTGATGGAGGGAGGGGAAGAGATATAAAAATGAGTGTCTCTTGCCAACAGTTAAACACAGAGGGGGTAGTATTATGGTGTGGGGTGCCATTTCAGCCTCAGGAACAGGTGACTTAGTGAAAACTGATGGCATCATGGATAAGAAAGTATACCACAACATCCTGGTGAGGCATGGAGTAACCATCTTGGAGTCGTCTTATTGGGCATGGATTTATTTTCCAAGAGGACAATGACCCTAAACATTATTCGAACGATTGCCAAAACTACCTGTGACAGAAGGAATCTGCTGGAACATTGAAAATGATGGGCTGGCCCCCTCAAAGTCCGGACCTCAACCCCATTGAGCAAATTTGGGGCGAACTGGAAAATAAACTGGACAGATCTATTGTACTACTAATCAAAGTTGCAGAAGGCATGGGATAACATTAGTGTTGACGTTCTCAGGAAATATAGACACTATGCCAGAGAGATGTGCTGCTGTAATTGCTGCAAAAGGTGGACATACCAAATATTAGTTAAAAGTGGATAAAAACAGTAGGATTCACTTCATCTGATATTTGTTGTGCTCAGAGCAACCATCTGCATGTTTCATGAACAATGAAATCATGTTTTGGAGGCAAAAAAAGTTCAATATTTTCAGATCTGCCAGCTGTTCTACAGTAATAATATATATATATATATATAAATGTATATATATATATATATATATATATATATATATATATATAAATGTATATATATATATATATATATATATACATATATATATGTATTATTCGGTTTAATGAGTTAAAAGCAAGGCCGAATAATAGCGGCATGTTTTGATAACGCAATCAAACAGCGTGCTGTGACGGGCGGAGTAAAATGTCGGCAGTGTGGCGATCCGTCCGTCACCGCACTCGCATTTGCGACTAAAAATAGTTTTGAGCAAGCAAAATAGGCTTAAATCATTCAGCACACTGTGCAAGCAGCCTACAGATTTCAACCACCAGCAGAAACGAAAGGCGAATCCCACCGATTGTGGGTTGAACGGGGGTCACAGACACAGACAGTAATGTATTCCTGTCAAATACGGCAGCCATCGGCTTACCAGCGACAGAGAAGTCGGCTCCAATAATATCCTCTTCTTGGCGTGCGGACTGCCCAGAAGTACCTGAACAGCCGAGCCAGCCGAACACAGGTATGTGACGTGTCAGAGGAGAAACGAACTGTTCACGGCCCACAAACCTCACCGCACTTTAGGGACTGTTCTTTACTTATGAAGGGGAGGAGGGTGGCTGGTTGATTTTTATTTTATTTTTTTATTTTATTTTGATCCCCCCTATGTTAATCACTGATTGATACTGTTTTTGAAGTATGAATAAGTCAATAAGTAATTTATTCCATTGAAATATCATTGATGTAGCCTATAATAGAAAAGTAATTTATCTTTTTATAAATGACAAAAGGCACATCATTTTTGCTGTGGTATCGTGATACTACTCAGAACAATGATATTTTCATTGATATCATACAGTGGGATCCAATTTTGGTACTGTGACAACACTAATCTAGAGGGGGTTCATCTGCAAAAACTAATGAAAAACTAAACAACGATATTCGGTATTCAGTACTCGGTATTCGGCCAAGCGTTTAATATTATTCAGCTTCGGCCACAAATTTTCATTTCGGTGCATCCCTAATATATATACCGCCATGGTAAGCCCAGCCTGTTCTAACATTAGTTAGTTGTACCTGCCCTTGCCCTTAAGCCCTGGTGACCTTGACATTTTAACAATTGGTTATTGTTACTTGGTTTCTTTTTCCTTTTTGCTGTTAAGTAAAATATATTTTTTTTATTGGAACACGTCTCCCTCCCTGGTGATATCAAACCTGTGTGCCTTAACAATTATTGATAATGTATAATACAATTATTGATAATGTATAATACAATTTGTATAATATGAAATTTAATTTCCTGGGGGTGAAAATCCCCTGGGTTTCCCGTACCGAATTTAACCTCTCCCGAATTGATCATCTTGTCGATAGCACCGTAGGCTCGCTGCGAACAACACTCGACTCTGTAACTCCTCTTAAAAAAAGTTAACAAGGCAAAGAAAGTTCGCTCCTTGGTATAACTCTCAAACCCATAAGTTAAAACAAATTTGAAAGGAACTGGCGATTAACCAAACTGGAAGAATCTCGTTTAATCTGGGCAGACAGTCTCAAAATGTATAAAAGGGGCCTCTGCAATGCCAAAGCAAACTATTACTCAGCTTTAATAGAAGAAAATAAGAACAACCCCAGGTTTCTTTTCAGCACTGTAGCCAGGCTGACTGAGAGTCACAGCTCTATTGAGCCTTGTATTCCCTTAGCCCTTACCAGTAATGATTTTATGAGCTTTTTTAATGACAAAATTCTAACTATTAGAGGCAAAATTCATGACCTCCTGTCCTCAGATAGTACGTATCTGCCCTCAAACACAGCTGTAAGACCTAATATATATTTAGATTGCTTCTCCCCAATTTCTCTTCAAGAATTGACTGCAGTGATTTCTTCATCTAAATCATCAACATGTCTCTTAGACCCATCCCAACTAGGCTACTTAAGGAAGTCTTACCTTTAGTTAACACTCACTTATTAGACATGATCAATATATCTTTATTATCAGGCTATGTACCACGGTCTTTTAAGGTAGCTGTAATTAAACCTCTCCTAAAAAAGCCCACCCTGGATCCAGAGGTGTTAGCCAACTATACACCAATATCTAATCTTCCCTTTCTTTCAAAGATCCTTGAGAAAGTAGTCGCAGACCAGCTGTGTGATTTTCTCCATGATAATAATTTATTTGAGGAATTTCAGTCAGGATTTAGAGTGCATCATAGCACTGAGACAGCACTAATTAAAATTACAAATGATCTTCTGATTGCTTCAGACAAAGGACTTGTCTCTGTACTTGTTTTATTAGATCATAGTGCGATGTTTGACACAATTGACCATCAAATTGTGCTACAGAGACTGGAACACTTAATTGGCCTAAAAGGTTCTGCACTAAGCTGGTTTAAATCTCAGTTTGTTCATGTTCACGATCAATCATCCTTACATACTAAAGTTTGTTTTGGAGTTCCGCAAGGTTCTGTACTCGGACCAATCCTATTTACTCTATATATGCTTCCTTAAGGTTACGTCATTAGAAATCACTCTGTAAATTTCCATTGTTGTGCGGATGATACACAGTTGTATTTATCGATGAAGCCGGAAGAAAGTAATCAATTAACTAAACTTCATAACTGCCTTAAAGTCATAAAAACCTGGATAAGCACCAATTTCCTTATGTTAAAGGGAAATTTCGGTTTATTTCAACCCGTCTCCTATCGTCCTAAATTTGTTTCAAGTGATTAGTGACATAGAAATAATAGTTAGCATGTTTGCTGTTAGCCTAGATACAGCCGTAGCGTCAGACCTGTTAAAAAGTAAGTGAACGGGCATCCCTTCAAGTGCAAAGTCAATCCACTAAACAAGCTTTTTTTCCACAAAGACCGCCTCATATCATTAGGATAAATGTCACAGAACATATAGAAAACGACATGTAAATGTTTTGTCTTACCTTACCGGTGTGCTGCCACATTTGTTTACAATGTAGCTCTGCTTTCCAAAGCGCGGCCAAAATATTGCGAGAACAAGCAGCGATCTCATAGCGTGCCTGAACAAGCAGCAAAAGCTGGAAGGCAGAACCGGACGGTTGCCTGAACGGAGGAGGAGGAGGAGAGAGAGAGAGGCGCAACAGGTAACGTTAGAGGACGAGAGGGGAGGACTGGCTGCCGCAAGGCTGCGTAGCTCTGGAGATTGGTGGTGTACCTGTGAATGCTGTGCCCCAGTGCCCACAGAAGAGGAATGCCTCTGTTGCAAGGAATGGGAGCGGCTGCAGCCTTATTTTCAAGGTCTGGATGTGACCGAGTACGAGACACCTCCATCTGGAGTAACATTAGTATCCAGCTGGGCTTTATCTAAAGCTGGCAAGATACAGTACAGGCCAAAAGTTTGGACACACCTTCTCATTCAATGCATTTTCTTTATTTTCATGACTATTTACATTGTAGATTCTCACTGAAGGCATCAAAACTATGAATGAACACATGTGGAGTTATGTACTTAACAAAAAAAAAAAGTGAAATAACTGAAAACATGTTTTATATTCTAGTTTCTTCAAAATAGCCACCCTTTGCTCTGATTACTGCTTTGCACACTCTTGGCATTTTCTCGATGAGCTTCAAGAGGTAGTCACCTGAAATGGTTTCCACTTCACAGGTGTGCCTTATCAGGGTTAATTAGTGGAATTTCTTGCTTTATCAATGGGGTTGGGACCATCAGTTGTGTTGTGCAGAAGTCAGGTTAATACACAGCCAACAGCCCTATTGGACAACTGTTAAAATTCATATTATGGCAAGAACCAATCAGCTAACTAAAGAAAAACGAGTGACCATCATTACTTTAAGAAATGAAGGTCAGTCAGTCTGGAAAATTGCAAAAACTTTAAATGTGTCCCCAAGTGGAGTCGCAAAAACCATCAAGCGCTACAACGAAACTGGCACACATGAGGACCGACCCAGGAAAGGAAGACCAAGAGTCACCTCTGCTTCTGAGGATAAGTTCATCCGAGTCACCAGCCTCAGAAATCGCAAGTTAACAGCAGCACAGATCAGAGACCAGATGAATGCCACACAGAGTTCTAGCAGCAGACCCATCTCTAGAACAACTGTTAAGAGGAGACTGCGCCAATCAGGCCTTCATGGTCAAATAGCTGCTAGGAAACCACTGCTAAGGAGAGGCAACAAGCAGAAGAGATTTGTTTGGGCCAAGAAACACAAGGAATGGACATTAGACCAGTGGAAATCTGTGCTTTGGTCTGATGAGTCCAAATTTGAGATCTTTGGTTCCAACCGCCGTGTCTTTGTGAGACGCAGAAAAGGTGAACGGATGGATTCCACATGCCTGGTTCCCACTGTGAAGCATGGAGGAGGAGGTGTGATGGTGTGGGGGTGTTTTGCTGGTGACACTGTTGGGGATTTATTCAAAATTGAAGGCACACTGAACCAGCATGGCTACCACAGCATCCTGCAGCGACATGCCATCCCATCCGGTTTGCGTTTAGTTGGACGATCATTTATTTTTCAACAGGACAATGACCCCAAACACACCTCCAGGCTGTGTAAGGGCTATTTGACCAAGAAGGAGAGTGATGGAGTACTGCGGCAGATGACCTGGCCTCCACAGTCACCGGACCTGAACCCAATCGAGATGGTTTGGGGTGAGCTGGACCGCAGAGTGAAGGCAAAGGGGCCAACAAGTGCTAAACACCTCTGGGAACTCCTTCAAGACTGTTGGAAAACCATTTCAGGTGACTACCTCTTGAAGCTCATCGAGAGAATGCCAAGAGTGTGCAAAGCAGTAATCAGAGCAAAGGGTGGCTATTTTGAAGAAACTAGAATATAAAACATGTTTTCAGTTATTTCACCTTTTTTTGTTAAGTACATAACTCCACATGTGTTCATTCAATTCAATCTACAATGTAAATAGTCATGAAAATAAAGAAAACGCATTGAATGAGAAGGTGTGTCCAAACTTTTGGCCTGTATTGTATATAAATATATATATATATATATATATACATATATATATATACATGTATATATATATATATATATATATATAAATATATGTATGAATATAAGCTATATTTGTAACCTGTACAGGGAGAGTAATTAGTATAAAAGTAGTGTAAAGGTGAAGTAACATCCATGTATTAATGTGGAGTGACAACAGTCTCACAATGATGAGCTTGAGAGCTCAGGAGTTGAGTCTAATGGCATACAAGATGAAGCCGCTGGATGTAGAGGTCCTCCATGGATGGTAGCTCCATCCTTGTGATGTTATGAGCAGTTTTCACCTCCCTCTTAAGAGGCTTATGGTTGAGGGTGACACACCAAGCGGTGATACAGTCAGGATACCCTCAATGGAGCACTTGGAGAAATTGTAGAGTATCCTGGAATCCATGTTGAGCCTTGGCCTCCAGAAGAAAAGGAGCCATTTTCTCACTGTTTGTGATGGTGTAGGTGTGGTGAGTCAAGGTCAGGCTCTGGCTGATGTGATTTCTGTGTGGAAGTTGAAGCCACTGACTCCGCTATAGCCTGTTTGATGGTGATGGGGGCGTGTCCTTCCTCAAGTTGCTTCCTGTAGTCCACAATCAGCTCCTTTGTTTTGCTGATGTTGAGATTGAGGTTGTTGTCCTGGCACCAAGATGTTGGGCCTCTGATTTCCCCTCTGCAGGCCATCTCTGTCTCTTGCAATCAGACTGATGATGCTTGTATAGTTAGCAAACTTAATCACAGTGTTAGAGCTATAGGTGGTCATGCAGTTGTGCATGCATGGCCACGCAGCAGAGGGTATGTCACATCGACTGGGCCACAGACAGATGACAGCTCATCTTGTCTCTGGTGAGCTCAGCAAATGGCATGTTCTTGTATCTCAAAGGTACTGTTAAATGATAACGTTAAGATGTGCTGCATTCCAAATCCATACTTTCTCTTTTTACTTCAAATTTGTGCTACACTGCAACAGCAGTAAGGTAAAAGCGCAAGGCACAATGTTATTAGGAAGTAGTATGCCCCAGTTGTAGGGATATTCCATGCAACCATACGTATCATTTTCATTTTTGTAAGACCAGTGCCTGTACAATAACCACAGTTCAGTCAGGGCCATTTCGGTCAAAGAAAACTCTATTTCTTGCAGTATTATATTTGGTGGAATGGCTCTGTTTTGGGCCTCTCTGCCTTTTCTAGGGCCTATGCAGAAAGCCTAAAGCGGAATTTATAGTTGTGCGCAGACCCTATGCATGTAGCCTAAGCACATCGCCTACGCTGTTGTGGGCATTTTTACTTGTGTGCTGGTGTGTCTGTGTTACCTCCAAAACACCAGTCGGCGCGGGGGGTTTCTGTGAAGTGCTGTGTTTAGTTGATTCTAAACACACCGAAAACACACACTGATATGGCTTAATAGAGACAATTTCAAACACAAGTACACAAATTGGCTTCACTATAACTCGCAGCTTTCAAAGACAAACACTTGTGTTAATGCGGACACATTTTCCCCACAAATACAACATGCTAACGTTATTAGCACAAGCGTATGGCATTTTATGTTGTATAAATTAGCCTAGCAACAAGCGATCTTTTCCTCTTCTCATATAAAACAAGGGACGACAGCAACATTTAACAAAGGTAACGGCACACAATTTGGCTCCATTATAACTCACAAGATTCACTAACAAAACAATTGTCATACTAAACATGTTTTTCAAACAAATACAAAATGCTAATGTTGTTAGCACCAGCCTATGGCATTTTACATTGTATAAATTAGCCTAGCGACACGCAGTGATTTCCTCTTCTCATATGAAACCTGGATTAATTCCTTAGTATGAATCCCTGAAAAATGAATCACACACAAGATTTAAAATGCTATTTTAATTTAAAAAATTTGTGTTTTTTAAATGCTCCCAGGGTGGTGAAGATGGTAAAGAAGAAATGTTCTGATGTTTAGTTCAGTGTACAGTTCAAATAATTATTCAGTTGTTATATTGACTGCTGTCTTTAAAAGAAACACATGAACATCATGATTCCTTTAACCCTATGGGCCCTAGGCCTTTTTTGGGGTATTTTTACTGCCTTTACTTTTAAGCTCATATCACAGTCATTATAAAGGCTACATACACATGCTATATCTTGTTTTTTTAGGACAATCTGGGCTAACCAGATTTGCCATCATTACATGTCCTTCAATGTGCCTGTATTTTATATTAATTTTTATATCAATGAAAAAAACAAATCTGTGTTACTAAATTCTTAAATTTTTACATGTATCTCACCATAGCAAGTTGGAAGTTGACATATTCTGCCATATATGAAGAGGGGGGACTCTCTGGAATCTGGCAATATAAGAACCATGATGCTGGGACATTCTGTCTAAACTGGACATCATCTACCACACTGCCATCCGCTTTGTTACAGGTGCTCCTTTTAACACCCATCACTGTAACCTGTACTCACTTGTCAACTGGCCATCACTTCACTCCAGTAGACTGATCCACTGCTATCACTTTATCTACAAGACCATCACTAAGGAATGGGCAAAGCTTGTGTAAGACAGAACAGCAGTTTCTGCAGTTTTCAAGACTTTGATTTACTACCCTTCTGTGATGGAATCCACTGGCAGCCATTATTATTATCACTATATTATCATTAAAACTAACTTAATCTGAAATTTGGCTGGTATAAATATTGCTCCTCTTTGTCTGTGCCAAAGAGAAAAGTTGCATATCGTAGCTACCCAAACAAAGAATACCTTCAACAGTCATGCAACCAAAAGATCTTCTGTTGGGTTTACGAAACCCTTTCAACATTGAATTGCGTCAGAATTACAACTGTTTGTTGCCAGCTTGTTACCAAAGCAAATGTTGCTCATGTCCACTGTTTTTATCCTCTGGAAGACTACAAATATAATGACTCTGCTTTGATCTATAGCTTTTCCCATTCATTATTTGTTTCTCTACATGTTACTGGAAAAAATGCTTTGATGCATTCCTGAGTAATTTCTTTTCTCCTCTAATGGATTCTTAACCTACACTTGGCCTGATTGTCTGCTAATACTTGGTCCAAATTAACAAAGCATTAATGCAGGTTAGTGACAACAGCACTCTGCTAAACTGCAGATAGATTCTTAACACAGTCTGAGAACTTTGGTCAACTGACTGACTAGAGATGGTTTTTAACTTGCCACATAACTGAATGTAGTCCACGGGCTCCACAACGGAAATGTCTGAAGTGAAATCTTAGTATACTATATTTTGAAATTTAACATGTGACATTATATTCCTGTAGTACAGTCACTGGAAATTTATTCAACAACAGATATGCTGACTTCTAAGGAGATAATATGTACAATGCAAACACTAAATCAAAGTTATTAGTAACAACTCTTTTATTTTCTTTCAGACTGCAAATGTTAAGGTTGTATGATCATGTTTCATGTATGAGAGCACAGAAAAAAAAGTTATTTCACTGATTTCTTTAAGCAAGACAATGCAGCTTTTGAAATAAGAAATTGCACTTTGTTTTCTTACAAATAAAAAGAAGTCCCAGGCAATAAATGCTTAATTCACTCACTCAGGCATTTTGCTGCTACAGTCTTACTTGCTTTGGTATGGCCAGTAGCTTATGGTGGCTAATGTTAGATAGCATTAGCAAACACAGTAGATAGCACATAATTGAAATTGACAAAAGTGATTTCACTGATTTTATGATACTTCAGTATTTTAGAATTTTAGCATGTACCTTTATATTCGCACAATGCCTCCCCTGAATGGCAACTGCCCAAATATGGCTTGGCAACCATACCTAGGCATGGCAGGACTGATAACCTTTGGACATCTTCACATGATGAAACAGAGTATACAAGGCTTGAATAAGGACCATACCTGATATCCCAAGAGCAAAGGTGGCCTAAGAGGATTAACCCATGTGTCTGTCTGATCTAACATTAATAGCAAATGTTAGCATTCCTGGCATTTAGCTTACTTCCAACAGTAATGACCTAGACTTTATCTTGAAAATTCATAGGTAAGTAGCATATGATTAATTACATTTTGCGCAGTTATATGTTACATGAAAAAGAAACCCGCTGTGTGTACGAGTGGAACAGCCCATGTAAGAGTTGGTCCTGGATGCAACCGCATCTCTGTCTGTCCCTCTTGTAAAGCTTGTTACCTAAGATAGTGTTACTTTTGGTTAGTGTTACATACGAAGTCAGTGACTACGGATCTTTAAACTGAACAAAGTGAGGTAAATCAGCAAAGTAATTTGCAGCCTAATCTAAAAACTAAAAACCTTTATTCTTGACATATAACATACCGTACCATGTAAATTAAAAGCCTAGTCCCAATTAAACACCCAGTCCCTTTTACTAGCCTGATGAAGCTACACATTTTAACAAATAAAGGCCCGTCTCAATTAGATGCCTGCTCTGGTTGCCAAGCAGTTCATTATCATAGAAGTTCTTTGGATGTATAAAACTGGATTGTTGACTACCCACTTGAGCTAACGTTAGTTAGCTGTTTAGATCACACATGCAAATATAAATGTTTAGACTTTTGTCAATATGGAGATACTACACATCATTAGCTCAGTTAATTTTATTTTACTGAAACCTTGAGCACCAGAGAAGATCATAATTCATTCAGATTTACCGGCATGACAAAAAACAAGTGGTGACTCTGAAGCGGTCATAAAGTCAGAATATGTGTCCATCCCTCGATTACCTGGTAAGTTATTTATATTCCTTCAGTCCTTAAGGATCCACTGATCAAAAGAATCAAAAGTGTTTTTCCTAAAAATTAATCCAAGTTATAAATATTTTTTAACAGGACACAGAAGTGTTGTGCCGGTGTGCCAGTGTGCCAGGTGCCGTTATCCTCAGGTGCCATATAACTGGTGTCAAAACATAACTGATATGTTATTTGAAGACTTATTTTTATACAGGTAATATTCAAACTGGTTCAAATAAACAAATTGATTGTATTTCCCATCTTTGCTAAACAACAGTTTTGTGTAAAGGGAATAAAAGGCCTGTCACCTATAGCCACCTGTCCCAAATATAAGCCTGTTGATTTCAGTGATTTCAACTAATAATATCCTGGGCAACTAATTAAAGGTTTAGAGTAAATTAAATGTCTGTGTTTCTTGTCCAAGCAGGCTATGTTTCTCAGTAGTAAGCACCTGAACAGGGCTATGTTTGAACAAGTTTGTTTGAGCTCATACTCATCATAATGTACTGTACTGCTAGGGCTATTGACTACCCATAACAAAACAGCAATACTACTCCTTTGGTTCTATGTATTCAGCATGTTTCATAAACTCATTATGATGCTGAATTTGTGCCTGGGTCGTGTAGTTTTAGCCTCAGGTTTTTAGCAAGATAAAGTATTGTGTTTGTAGGCATGTAGGCCAATGTATTCTTGGCCAAACAGAATTTAGCTGAAGACAGTTTTGAACCACCTTCCTAGCGAGAGCTGAGACAGCCTGGGGCAGTTGCCATTTCAGGTGGCAAAATTGATAGTTTCAGTTAAAACTGAGAAAACAGTTTTGCATGTTGTATTGTGGTAAAGGTGTCTCAAGAATTCCTATGAATTTTCACTGATAAATCTTTTACCATTATTGTTCTAGAAAGCTTGACAGGGGAAATAACAAAACAACATCAACTAAGCTCAGCAAGGGTCAACTGCTACTTGTGGCTTCAGTGGTCGTTGTTCATCAAAAGTTACATAGGCTCGCTTTAAAGATAATTTCAGTACAGCCATTTTAGGCTGAATTGAGTTGCATGGAAGGTAAGAAAGGTATTCAATTTTGTATAGATAGAAATGATGACTTCAAAGTAGAGGGTCAAGCACTTGAATGAAGCAGTATCTAGATAGCCAAGGGGACCTTGCAGGATTAAATGTTCAGGGAGCTCCCAATGTATTTGTCTTAAATGAAGGCCAGCCACAGCATGGTCAGGGCCATCAGCAGCAGCCCTGACAGAAAGAAAGACATCCGGGAATGCTTGAGCCTGGCTGGGTTTAACTCACATGGGTTAACCAAGCTCCTCTTCTCATCTGGCACACTGATAGCCACCTTTAGAGTGTGACCATGAGCTTGTTCCTCCTCTTCCATTTCATCCTCCTCCTCATCAACCCAATCAACCTCACTGTCCTCCTCATCTTCTTCCAGCAGGCAGTCATGTCTGGATAGCGGTGGTCCCAGTGGTGCTGGGGACAAACTACTTGCTCTTACCTTGTGTCCGAACAGAGACTGCCTCCCTCGCTGTGCTCAGCAGTGGCAGACCAAGAGAGACAGATAACAATGAACAGACAAGTGGGATATGGTCAACTGACAGGAGGAGGAAAGGGATAGAAGGATGAGGAGATGGAGGAAGGGGGTGTTGGAGAGAAGGTACAGGAAAGGTAGGGTTGTGTAGCATGGAGGGAGCATGGTTTTGAAAGATGTCTCTTGCAGCTTTTAAATTAGGTTGTTTGTGGTGTTGTCTGACAGGGAAAAAGTAACACAAACAGACAATTCACCTTTAATGTGGTTACTCTATTAGCTTTGTAAAGCCCAACCCAAGTGAGTTCAAAATCTTTATGCAAAAGGTTTAGATGCTGAGTGGCTTACTGTCATATGAAACAATGTAAATCTGGTCCTTACTTCTCTGTGGTTACAACTGTGACAGCAGTATAAACTTGGGGTGTAACAATCCATCAGTGTGGGTGGTTATATTGATTCAATGATCAACAATCCAATATCACTGATGCAAAGCGAAAACATCGATCCATATCGTCATCTTAAGGTTACGCCTTTATTGTGAAATTCTATGCCACCGTCAAACAGCAGCAAGCAGATGGCAAGCAGCCAAGAGAATGATGATATGGATAACGTTATTTACTAGGGAATAAATCAGCAGGGTGGAAATATGTTTGATTTTGCAGAAAATATAGTCAATAGACAAAACACATGCCGCATGTAAACAATGCCATTATGAGATAAAACACAGCATAATGTTACTTTCCTGGCTGGGCATCTCACTCCACTAACTTCTCACTACAGCAACATCAGCTGGTCTGTTTCAACAATGTTCAGCTGAAAAAAAGTGCATGCAGGCTAAAATTCAACTATGCTGCTCTGTCAGGAGATGCAGTGACTTAAACCAATGGTAAGTAAGAAAAGGTATGAATAATATGTGTAATTTGTAGGGATGGGGGGGGGGGGGGGGGGGGGGTGTACAGCATAGTATCACAATATTTTTTGAGGCAATATCATACTGTCACACAGTGCCGAGTATCTGTTGCTTTATTATACAAACTATATTATTTCTTATCATTTCTTTTTCAGTCCACGAGATACATTTCACTGCATTAAAAATGGCCTAAGTGTGATTAACAGACTGAAAACTTTATTCAATTAGATAAAACAGGTGTTGAATAAGTTTTCCTTTGGAGACAGTCGAAATAAAAGGTAATTAATCACAATACAGTATATCGTTTTTTTCTGTGAATCTTGACAGTTATTATTGAGCTGAATATATTACTTTTGTAAATGATGTTGATGTAAATCCATGTTTTATGGCTGCTGGGAGAAGTCTGACTTTGAGTTTTATGTAAAAAAGATTATAGGCAGGTTTAAAATGAAAACATTTCTTCCAGAGAGGGCTTTCTGTCACAAGGCCCTGAAAGCTAACGTGTGCCGTTTTATATGTGTTAGTGGAGTCAATTTAAAGAAAACTTTAAAACTGCACTTAAGCGGTTACAATTATTTACCATTATTAATGTGTTGTTTTTATCTTTTACGGCCAAAAGCAAAAAAGAAAGGGGTGACAGCTTCTTCTGTAAGCGACTGTGTTAAATGGGCAGGTGATATTGTCTCATATCAATCACAGGCTACTGTATCGCATCAAACTGAAATCATATCATGGCAGACTTTGTAATTTTAGCAAATATTGTATCGTTGTCAAATGAATCAATATAATATCGTATCGTGATGAAACTAGTGATTTACACCCCTAGTATGAACTACTCTGTGTGAAATCAAAATCTGAGGATTAATAAATAAATCTGCTCCATGGTATGAAGAGGAGAGGCATTCTCTGGCGGCTGAAAAGCTAGCTCGTGCATACCATTTTGGCAGTGCAAATAAGTGCCAAAAGGAAGAAGGACAGAGCAGAAAAATCCCTGGTATGAGCTGGCAAAACCATGACATGTCATCTGCATAGATTTGTAATGCACCCACAGCTTGTCCACTGTCTTGGCATCTCACATGGCAGAAACTTCAGAGGAGCTTGCCATGAAACATTGTTTAGGTAATTCTGCACTGGACACAATAGTGATGATGGGGACGTAGTATTGCACACAAAGCAAGATCTGCAATTAGCCTGCAAAAATCTAACAGCTTAGGGAGAATCTGGGAATATTAAACTGGCGGATGGTGATGCAATGGAAACTATTTCTAATTTTCCTTCTTATGTGTCATCATAATTTCTAGCATTCAGTGCTCATTGTGCCTCAGGCTTTCAGCAAAAAAGTGCTGTTATGGCTGGATTTTTGAGTATTAAAAAAAGGAATATTTGATTATTGTGCAGAAACTTATGTCTGGGATAGAAACTGTGTCTTCAAGTTGTGGGCAGAGAAGGGTCGAGAGCCAGAGGGAAACACAGGCAGGTCAGAGGACTGAGATCCTCTCTGACCTTCAGAGTCATTGTCTGAGCGTACAGTAAAGGATGGTGGAGGTTTTGGGGAAGAGGATTGAGTTGGTGGGGATTTTACTGGGGAAACAGGCCCAGACTTTAAAGGGAAAGGGAAACAAGAGGATGGCAGTGGTGGAAGAGGTACAAGACAGAGACACAGAAAAACACATAAAGACATCCAGGAAGGGATAGATACAGGGAGGATTGGAGGGTGAGACAGATGAGGAGGAAGGGAGGAGGAGGGGTCAGTCCTCTGGCTAGTAATCATTAGCCTGTAGCTTGTTTTCTTATGTTCTTTGGCTCTTCAGTCTTTCGCTGATCATTTAAGGCACATGAATTATGCAGATACATTATCAGGATTATGGGATTGATTAGCAGATCAAGTAAGATGACAAAGCTTGCAGCAGCCATTCATAGAGCAAAGGCAGTGGTAAGGGGACAGCATTTGAGTTAAAGGGGAAGGGTTCCAGGACACATATATAGGTGCCAGTATGCTTCAAACAAAGTGGTTGTCATATCATTGCTGCGTGCTGAAACCACGTTTCCATTGTGGTTTTTGTGTGTCCAACAATATTTGTATCTTTTCCAAGACTGACAATGATGCACACTTTACAAAGCAATTGGACAGGTGTGTGGAGTTGAGATGAGATGCAATTCCTCACAAGCTTTTTTTTTTTCAATTTTTTACACAACTACTTCTGTCACTTTTGTGAAAAGCTGAGTACAACACACAACAAAGACTGTTCCAGATTGTGCACCCTTGTCCACATTTGTTTGTTTCATCATATCTTGTCCATCTTCATGGCTGCAGGCTTTACACCTTTCAGTGTCAGAGTGTTTCCGTTCAGAACAAGTAGGAACACTTTTGCCTTTAGAACAGGATACACAGGAAGGCAATGCAGCCTCTCAAAAAATATAGAAAACAAAGAAGGAAATATTAAAAAGCCTTTATTGTAGTGGCTAAATCATTAAGATAGCCAGCTTTTCAACCACTGCAGGTCTTCGGCCGGGGCGTTTTCAATGCCCACGTTTCAAAAACATTGTTTTTAAAGCCCTGATGAAGACCTGCAGTGGTCAAAACATGTTTGCTCTTTTAATGATTTAACCACTACAATAAAGGCTTTTAAATGTTTCCTTCCTTGTTTTCTACATTTTTGGGGTGTCTGGATTGCCTTGTTCTGTATTCTGTTGTTTCCTGTTCTCCATGCGCACCTGACACAAAGTTTTGATCTATGTTTGATTATGCATAGCAACCAGTCGTCTCTCTCTTTTTCTAAGCTCCAACAATACCTTAGATCAGCTTGTTGGCTTGAAGCATACTGAACCTTCTCGGCTGCAGCCAAGCACAGTCTAGTTAGGTTGGAGAGCTGCTTGTTTAAAGTAAGCTATGGCAACAGCCACCATGTGCCATTCTTTAAATTGATCTTAGAGACACACACTGGACAGGATTGATACGCAGCCTGTCAGAAAGCACCAGATCCAAGGACCATTCCCTCAGTCATGCCATCAACTACTCTGTACAGAGGTACAGCTGTGGACATCCTCCCTGTCACACACATATACACACACACATGCCATCTTCACACCAGCAAATCTGAAAAAGAATGTGCCAATCAGTGTCCATCTGTGACTGCAGTTCCAATCATGCTAAAGCAGTGGGATGATATGAAGGAAGCCAGCAGCGGAGGATCACTGTACAGTTTTAGATGATAAAGTGCAAGTGCCATAGTCTTCATGGATAACAACAACATTTATATTCAGTACTACACATATATACAGTATGTACCTTGCCAATAATGTTTTCCATGCAAGTCTGTACACATTAACAGTTAAAACATTGGGAATATACAGTGTGACTCCTGAAGATTGATAACTAGCCATACAGAGCAAGCAACTGTAGGGCCCTAGAGGTTGAAGACTGTCTTTGCTGTGATTACTGTGTGGTAGTTTGATGAATGTAATGAGATTGGCAATGAACACTTCAATAAAAGCTAAAAGGCTCTGTTTTTTAACAGTTCCTGAGTTTCTATCTTTCAGAGGGACCCTAAGTTAAAATCTAATTCAAATGCCTTTAATATTCCATTTAATATTATGGTTACATAGTGCCTGTTCTAACACAAATGTGTAAATGTTTTATCTGAATTTGTGACTTTAGGGCCATGGAAGTAAAACTGAGTTGACTTGTCAAGGGGTGTTGATCACAAATTACTTAGTCACTCACAGTAAATCTAGGGCAGGGCAGGATTCCAACTTAGAGATACAGCTCAGTTCCTGGGGCTGTGGGAAGTTTTGACCATAGCTCTTGTTCAATGCACTCATTGTTAAAGGAGCAATAAGCGAAATTCATCATTTCTAGATTGAAGGAATTAAAAAATTGCTATGTGAAGAACTAGAGGTATAATTTCATCTGGAGTATAGCATGACCTCACACACCCTCTCTCTGTGTTGATCTCCAGACCCCTGTTTACAAGCCGGTCCAGCTGCGCGTTCATGTACGTTCATGTGAACCCCCCCACCCCCACCCCTCGGAGCCCTTGGCCCTCCCTCCCTATGAAAGGCTACAGCTAGTGAGCAATGGCAGCGCTATTTTTGAAGTGAAATAGTGGAGTCAAATGTCTGTTTTAATTAGTGTTACAGTAACGTTAGGCACATGTCGCTATGTTAATTCAATTAAATTTAATGTTACAATCGTAGCATGGGTTAATGTCCGGAGCTTGAGTTATTAGCAGCTCTGTCCTAGCAATGGGTCAGGCGTTACGGTTGTGTTAGGTGAGTAGCCCGGCAGCCCAGCTAACATTTGCAATTAGCATTGTAAAATGTAGCCCGGCGGGCAGCCTGGCGGGCTGTGTTTAGCTATTTCCCTGCGCCTACTTCAGTGATGATGGTACCTGTAATAAATGTAATATACTTGCTGAGATGGAGGTGAGGCTCAGTGACTAGAAGAGCTGGTAGAAGCGTGTCATAGCTGTAAGTTACTCAAGTAGCCGTAGTATCTCTAGTGCTAATTCCAGGAGCTAACGCAAACGTCCCTACTTTTCTCGGGGTCATCCCTATGTTCCCCGGGTTCTATGTTCCCCATTTAACCCTGCAAAAGGTTCTATGTTCCCCGCTTACACAAAAAAGGTTCTATGTTCCCCACTTATCCAAAAAAGGCAGGAAACATAGCAGTTGCATTAATATGTTGTTTTAACATCTCTAAACACACACAACGGAACATAATGGGGAGAAATTACAATCAGAAACTTACCCTTTGGGCGATCTATGGTGGGCAATCTGGGCAATTATATCCTTTACAGAAGATTTTTTAATCCAGCCGTTAAATGCAGTGTTTCAGTCAGTGCAGATTTCTTCGAGCAGCCAAAGACCAACTGGTAAGAAAAGAATAATTCTCATGGCCGAAATAAAGATAAATAAGCTGTTAAGTGCAGCGTTTTTTCGGGAACTCTGTTCAGTAAATCCACCATGCGTATTTATTAGTTTTGTGATAAAAATAAATGCGTCTATGTTGTTGATCACGGATGTTGATATCACCTGTTCAGTTCGGTCCTTCGACCAATCAGATACTCAGATTTCTTCCTCTATTGTTTTTATGATGGTAGCGTCAGGAGCAACCAAAGACCGCCTGGTGGCAAGATAGTTATCTACCAGTGTTCCTAAACAAAAGAATATTGATCATGGCCGAAATAAAGATAAATAATTATGTACAGTTAATGCGTTTCCCGTTTGCTTATGGGTACAGGGAAAGATGTATGAAACACATAGTTTACATAGTTTAGTTTATGTAAAGCAGAACTTACAGACATGGACGTTAATATGAGACGGGGACAAAAACAGGAAGTGACACTACTCGCACAACCGGAAGTTCAACATCGCGGCCATGAAACAAGTCAGACTTCTCAAACTAAACCCTTGTGTGGCTTGATGGGCTGTACGACACATTACACCATTCAAAGAGGGTAGAGGTCAGTCTTTTTTAATCAGTTGAAAGACGATGGCAAAGGTAATGACTGGAGACTGGGGAGGAAAAGTATTGGTTCTGGATGATTTTAGGTACCACAGACACTGCACCAACCAAGTAAACATTGGGAGGTGTTGGAGGGAAAACTGCCGGGCAGTAGTGGTGACCAATATCTTTGATGTAGAGGAAGACAATCCCAACATACAAGTTCGGGAAGTCTTTGAACATGCTGAATTTTGCCAAGTGATGTCTGGAGTGGTGGTAAGGGATCCCACAGTACCAATAAGGCACATTTACAATGCAGAGATGGTAGCTCTACAGTGTCGCCGTGTGGTCCAGGGTGTAGGAGACAGAGAACCACCTCCATCCTTCCTGACACTGAGGTCTGTTATGGCCAGAGCCAGAGCTACTGTAATGCCCCCTATCCCAGCTACAGTTGCTGATGTACGTATCCAAGGTCTGTGGGCTGAGACATGGGGCAGAAACAACTTCCTGTTGCATCAAGATGATGAGTGGGGCATAGCAGTCTTTGCTACAGAGAACAACCTCAGACAGCTGCAACGTTGTAGGACAGTATATATGGATGCAACATTCAAGTCATGCCCACGTCCCTACAACCAGGTCTTCACTATACTTGGGGATGTCCATAACTTTGTTGTCCCCCTTGTGCACGTCCTGATGGAGCAACGCACAACTGGACACTACCGTCAGGTGTTCCAGTCTGTGAAAGCTGCAGCAAGGAGAATCACTCACCACCATTGGCGTCCCTATGAAGTCATCTGTGACTTTAAGCATTCCCTGAAGAATGCTCTTGAGACCGAGCTGCCACAAGCTAGGATTGGAGGATGCTACTTCCATTTCAACCAAGCCTTGTGGAGGAGAGTGCAAGGGCTTGGACTGACTGCTCCATTTCGACAGGACCGTTGACTGAGAGCAGTCATTCGCAAGGTGATGGCCTTAGGACACTTACCTCTGCCACTGATTGTAATTTCTCCCCATTATGTTCCACTGTGTGTGTTTAGAGATGTTAAAACAACATATTAATGCAACTGCTATGTTTCCTGCCTTTTTTGGATAAGCGGGGAACATAGAACCTTTTTTTAGTAAGAAGGAAACATAGAACCCGGGAAACAGAACCTTTTTAGTGTAAGCAGGGAACATAGAACCTTTTTTGCAGAGTTAAATGAGGAACATAGAACCCCGGGGAACATAGAGCCTGGCGGAAGAGTAGGGACGTTAGCGTGGCAGGCGACTAGTGCTAACGCTAACAGGAAAGCAGGGAAATAGCTAAACACAGCAGAGACTGAGAGTGAGTGAAAGACATCGCTAACTGCTAAACTAAGCCAAACTAAGTTGGCTGTTTAGGTTTTATTTCCTCGCCCCTGTGGCGAGTGAATCTGCCTGTAGTGAAACCGGGGCTAACCGGTGCTTCCTCCTCAGGCTCCACTACACTCAGCTGCCAGCACAGCCAGTTAACCTCTGCTAGCTTCCCAGCTAGCAGCTCTCTGTTTGGATCCAACCAGAGCACCAAGCCCTGGTTTGTTATTCAGGTTAATGTGGGAAGAAGCAGCGGGTATATCGGGCAGCTGAGTGAAGTGGAGCCTGTGGAAGAAACACCAGGACCGTCTGGGTGTCTCCGTGGAGAGGCTGCATCCTCGGCTGCACAGACGAGGCGAGTGGGGTGGGGGGTGGAGAGCAGAGGTAGAGGGAGGAGTGGCTCATGACACACTTTGTTTTGGTCTACAGGCAGTGCACAACAGCAAACCTAGTGGTGAAACGATTTCGCTTTTCGCCCCTTTGGGCAAAAGCATCTACTGAGTGATTGGCTCATGTAATGTAATGGCTCACAGCCATTACATTAGTATGAAAAATCATCATTTAACAACACTGCTTCAAGGCACTCTATTTGAAGTAGCTCTTGTAGGATGCACATGTTATGGTCTATGAAAATACATTTTTATGCTCGTCAAGCATTTCCTAAAAGCACACATTATTAAACCAAATGAACAAGTTATTAAAGTGAGTGTACAGACGGGCTCAGTGTAGGAAAATGTGTGCATGAATTTAACTGTGCAAACTGAGCCAACCCTTAAGGGGAATCCCTAAACATGTCTTTATCCCAGGACCTCTATAATGTGCATAGCCTATTCAAAAATAAAAACGAGAAATTATATTTGTTTTCAAAATGTTTTTAAGTAATGCAATACAACTGAAATCACACACTAACAGGTATCCAATATATTATTTTTTCCTACCATAGCACCAGTGTTGGGAAGGTTTCTTTTCAGATGTAATAGGTGAGGGATTACTAGTTACCATTTTAAAAATGTTAAAAAAAAGTAATATAACTTTTATAATTGCTTCATCAAAGTAATGTAACTTATTACATTTTATTACTTTTTGATTACTTCTCTAACGAATGTTTTAAACTGGGCAACAAAATTGAAAATTTTCTAGGAATAGGCTGGGTCAAAAGCAGGCAGTACTGCACTGCGAAAAAACGCAAAGCAACAGAATGAGTGGTAGATTCTCCATATACACATTCTACTGAAAAGAACAGATTCAGATGAAACCCCTTTGTAATCACCAACATTTTAATTAGTAATTAATTATGTTTTTTTCAGTAACTGTAGCTGATCATGATTACATTTCTTTTGTAATTTTATGACATGTAACTAGTTACTTCCAATACTGCATATGACCCTTGGTGATATGATAAACATGACACAAAAACTGGCAGCGGCTCCTACTGTGGGCTTGACGTCTACTTGAATCAGTCAGTATGTTTCCATGACATTAGAGAAAATGCATTTTTTGTGTTAGTCCAACTAAAACCAGACTTTTAAAATACATGTAGACATGTTAGTTGGACTGAAAACGTACTAAATTGAATTTCTCAAAGTCGGACTAACATACCCACATAATGCAATTGGGAGTTAAATTACTCCTTCATGTATACAGTCAATTGGACCCAGACTGGCCAAGGCACTCTGCCCACGCTCCACAGTTTGCGCCCCAGGCTTTGACCCAGAAGTTGAATAGCATTAAATGTATAATAGAAGAAGAAGCTGGTAACAACATGGTGAAATCTACATTCAGAGCCATGCATTTTTAGATGGACGAGGAGACACAGATCATGCTGTGTCAGCTGAAAAAGTTAAGTATTTGAAAATACATGGATGGGAGGAAAACATGGAATGGCGATTGTTTGTTCGGTCTGTAGAAGGTCAATCGGAAAAAGGTCCAATACTAGCAAGCTAAGAGGGGGCATATCTGCACCTATTGTAGAGGAGTCGGATATACTTTTGTCAATAAATCGTTCTACTGTGCTTATACACTGGGACAAGGACAGCAGTCTAATTAAATGGCTTAGTCAAGCTATACCTTCGCTCCACTTAACTGTGCATGGAAATGTGCCGACTCTCCTGGCCCAAGTGTCTTTACTTCCTGAAAATCTAACTGAGGCTGCAGTTAGTGGTGTATAACCTGCTAGTTAGTCGGCTAGCACACTGAGTTAAAAACAAAAATATTCAAGCTACAACTCAGTAATGCAGTAGAGAGTATAATTTTAAGTCTAACATTTAGAAAAATACTCTAGTTTGACATGTTACCTCGAGTCAGGAAGCAAGAACTACAGAAGATTAATCTCTGTGTGTTTGCAGCACAGGGGAAACTTGTAGCATAGCCAATGACATAAAAACAACACAGTGGCTTTAAACCGGCAGCTTCTATGTGGACGATCTGACACTGTAGATGAAATAATGTCTACTCAACAGTAATCAACTGTACTGCTGAAGTACACAGGTTGGTGGACTCACCGCTGGTTGCAGCTGGCCATTGATGCTCGCTGTGCGAAAGGGGGAGTTGGTGGACAGACGCTTGTCCCACTCACTGGGTCGAGGCTCTGGTACAGACTCCATAAAACTCCTCTTCAGCTCGCTGATGCTAGTGTGGTGACGCATGATCTCAGTCTGGGTCTTATCCAGGTCCTTCAACAAGAATGTACAAGTCAGACTAGGTAGATGAAAGGGAAACAATAACAGAAAATGATTAAATAAAGTTGTGAAAGAAAGGAAGAGGGAAAATGAAGTGAAAAGAACATACAGAAGATAAATATATGGGTAAAGAAGGGTAACACATAGCCAAAAATAATAAATCACCCAGGCTGAAAAAGAGCACGCTCAGTTCTTTGACTGAGCCTGCCTATTCCCAATGACATGCTAAGGTCAAGGAAGAATATATTATTCAGACAAACCAGACACCAGACTGCATGGGAGGGAGTCATCATTTGTCTCCTGTAATCTGTCATCCATATTTGAGCCCAGCAGCAGTCAATGATATTTGGAGTTTACAGCCATTTCTAAATTTCTCGTGTGGGTTATGACAACATAAATAAAGCAGTGGAGGCACAGAAGATGTCTCGAATTGTGTTCACTAAGGCATCAGTTCATTGATTATGGCTTCCATCACAGCCAGCAGACATGGAAAACAGAAGGTGTCATGTTTCTCTGAAAAACCTGGATATAATGAGCTGGTCTGACAGAACCAAAGCAAGGAAGGGAAACATCCAACCTCAGCCGAGTGCAGGACAAAGGAAGCATCGAATGGAAAAGAAGAGGTGTGTAGTTTGTACACTGAGTATTGCAAGCTCACAAAAGTATTAAAACCGTGAAGGCACAAAGTGTGAGAAATAAAGAGAAAAGTGTATGAATGTTTTGCCTGCTGTCTTCAAGGTCAAGATTAAATTATTTACATACTGTTTAGGCTACAGCCTTTTTAGGTATACAGCTATTGTTTTTGTATGATAGGTGTTATTTTGCATCACATGATCACCTTATGCCGGGTTCAAACTACACAGTATAAGCCTGACGATACCCGACACAGCGTTGTACGGTGTCGGCTTGGATCGCGAACAACAGTGAGTGTCGTACACGATAATCCATAGTTTTCTTGTGTAGTGTGTCATAGTAGATGACAACCGATGCCGCGTTTGGGGCGCCTCACAACGTCCTGACAGAAAGCCGAGCAAGTTTGATTTTCTTTTTGTCTTCTTTTTGATCCGTCACAGCCGTCACTTTGACACAGAGTGATCTGCTCCCGTAGATAACTGTATGGCAACAACACCCCAGCCTTTTTGATATTACCACTAGGGGTATTACCACAACAAAGTAAAAAGGAAAAATGATGGTGTGAAACAGCAGAGACACTTTAACAACCCGGTGAGTACTGCCATTAGCATCAAGAATGTAATTTCTTCTTGATGGAGATGGATATAGAGGAATAAAATTAAAAAATAGGGGAGGGACTTTTACTTACCACAACTGCAGAGGGTACCAACTTCATTTGAAACAGAGTAATTAGAAATGGGCCTTTATTTCCAGACACAGGCCTTTATTTTTTTTTTTTTTTAGGTTTTTACTGTGAAACATTTGCAGGACCTTGTGGAGGATTCAGTGACTTGCGTAGTTTTTACACGGTATTTCAAATGTAGCTCCTGCCATCTGGTGGCACTTTTTATATTGCTACAATAATATTTTGGCTGGGATATGAACAGCCACTGTGACAAAAATAACAGTAATAATAATAATGAAAATAGGACAAGAATCATCCAATGACATCATGCATGTTGTGAAAGACAACCAGCAATGATTGGTCATGGACCATCATGTAGTCTGTCATGTCTGTCGGCCAAGTCACGGCAATATTTTATGACTCCATAATCACCTAATCTAAAATAGTGACTGTCAGAACAGACAAAAATGTTGTGTAGTCTGAACCCGGCATTACAGAGCTATCATTTCGTCTATACACACAGCCTTCTCAGTAATCACATCAATGATGACCCAGCGGAGACATTTAAGATACAATGTTGATGTTTGCAGTATTCAGCGTGCAGACCTCCTCTTTTTTTCCACTGAATCATAATTGTGAATGTAATCTTAATGATCAAACACCATGACAATGACTAAATATTGTGCTTGCAATTTTAAACTAGACTCAAGGCTATTTTTTTTTTTTTTGTTGCTATTTTAATGTTTGCACTGTTTGCTCTGTTTTCTTAATGTTGTTTTCTACATCTATTCTATTTTTACTATTGATGTTGTTTTAACTCTGTACCCACCTATGTGCAGCACTTTGGTCGACTGCCGTCGTTGTGCTCTAGAAATAAATCCTGACTTGACTTGACTGACTAGGACGTAGCTGTAAGCTAAGCTAAGCGAAACACGTCCTGGAGCTCCAGTTTCTCTTTATTGGAACAAGAGATGAAATTGATCTGCTCTTCAGGGTTTGATGGTTAGCAAGCTATTTCCTAAAATTTCCAAATGTTGTTTTCATTATGTGAAGCCATGTGAAATAACAGTGTGATAGTGGCCATCAAGTAGTGCTTAAATAAGTGCATATACTATTTCATAGGTGGTACGTAGGCTGAATTGGAGAAGCAAATGCACACAGTACAGACACATGAGGAGGGGGGTGACACGTCGCATGAGTAGTACCCTGAGACTGTACCCAGAACCAACTTAAAGAGGTATAGAAATGCTGTAAAGCGAGATTGCTAACAATAATAGGAATCCCTGTGGGTTTTTCACACTGAGTCATCCCTTTCACACTACATGTAGGCCTTTGTTTCAATAGCAACATGGAATATGTATTATTTACTAATGCAGCTTTAAAAGGGAAATTCACCAATATACTTTTCAGAGCAGCAGTAATCACATCATCCCTCTCTTCTGAACGATACAAAGCCAGCACAGAATGGCACAGCGATCAGTAATCATAGCTATACACATTCACATACATAGTAAATACAGTAGAGGCACTGCAAGGGAGTAACCGTAAAACTTCAATTAAAAGACTAGTCCCTCTTACTAGCCTGGTGTGACTACACATTTTGACATACACAAGCCTGTTTAAATTAGAGGCCTGGTCTGGTTGTCATTTTTTGTAGAAGTCCTTTGGATGTCTAAAACCAGGTTGCTGGCAACCTCAAATTCTGAGTCCATTCCTCAACTACCCTGTGAATTTGTCATATTCCTTAAGTCCATAAAGGTCCTCAGATTAAAAGAATCAAAAAGGGTTTTTCCTAAAAAGTTAATCCAAGTTGTGAGTATTGTTTTAACAGGATAAAGTGGGTGCCAGGTGCCGTAATTCTTGAGTGCCGTATATCTCTCTCTCTCTTTCTCTCTCTCTCTCTCTCTCTCTCTCTCTCTCTCTCTCTCTCTCTCTCTCTCACTCTGATGTGCTACCTGTTAAGTGGTATATTATCTGAAGCTTAATATCTTAAAAGTAATATTCATACTGGTTTAAATTAACAATTTGATTGTATTTCCCAATCTTTGCTGAGCAAGATTTTTGTGTGAATGGAATTAAAGGCCTGTCCCATATAGACACCTGTCCCAAATATAGGCCTGTTGATATCAGTGATTTGAGAAAATAATAGCCCGGGCTATTAATTGAAGTTGTACGGTAGATTCATAAATGAATCAAATGAAAAGACTCAAAGTCCTCATTAACCATGAGGACCACTGAGAAAGAGTGTCCAGAATCTGCTAATAACATCAGTGAGACATACATGACTGGGAAAGAACACACACAAAAAAAAAAGAAGGATTTTTGTTTTTAATCTCTCTGTCAGTAAACCCTTTTCAGGGCAGACATTTTGACATGGCAAAGCAGAAAAAAAAAGACAGCTGCATTCCATTTAGATGTGCCAGTTCCAGGGATCTGATATCATGCATCCTCACTCACTGACATGGCTTACTGAGACACTTGATAAAATGGAGCCATCATTAGTGTTATTTATGCCTGTGCTTCTGTGTTGACAAATCAAAATGTCTGTCCTGAAACAGCTCTAGAGAAATCATGGCAGAGCAAGTTCTTACTCCCAACTCCTAAAATAAAGCAGCTTGGTCACTAGCCCTATGCTTCAAACTATGGCACTCTAGGTACTCCTCTGGCATCTGTTTTGAATGTTTGGCATGTCACTTTCCGCTCGTTACATGCAAACTTTCTTTTCATAATAAACTTCCATGTTCACAAGAAACATAGGTTTTGTCACCAAAATTACTTTATGTTTTAGACAACAAAGCTACTTGGTCAGGTTTAGAAAACAGATCATGGTTTGGGTTAAAATGATGTTTGTCACATAATTTAAGGTCATGACTGTGACTACAGGCTCATTTATGCTCAAAGTTGGATACATATACAGACACAAATGAAGCCTGCCTGTACTCTACGTTCATTTCATCCATATTTGTGCACGTTTTCTGAGAGCTTACAGATTTGGACAAATTGGAGCAGGACCACTGGAGATTGTGGAGGCAGTGTAGCATAGTTCAAGCAAGATACGACTGTAGGAGACATTTAAGAAATGGCGGAATGGAACAAAGAGTGAAAAGAATTCACTATCCACATCTTGATGTATTAAATTGCCTTACAGACCACCGCCATCTAGAGCGTTGCCTCCATTAAATGGTATGTTATTGCAACCTATCCCACTGCCGCCCTGTTTGTTGTGTGAAACTTTTGACTCCAGTCTCTAGTGCCATCTCTTGGTTGTATTTATGGAGCCTTTTACTGTTAGTAACCAGTATGATGTTTTTTGGTGGGCGGGCTTAGCTGGAGGCAAAACAATTCTCCACAGACCTTAGGGAGCGCTAGCTAGCAAGTTCTGTTGGCTTGTTTTAGACAATGAAGGAAGATGATACGAGTCTTTCTGAACAGGGTGTGTTCAGAAATACTAATTCTGATTGCCGGAGCACACTCTGGCACAAACTGGGCTGTTTGTAAATTTGGAGCGCTGTCGGAATGTACCGTTCAGTTATCCAGAGCACTGCACTCTTAGAGTGCTGGAGTGCACTCTAGGCACTTTGTCTGGGGAGACGGAGCAGCAGAGCACCGAGCAGAATGAACGTGTGATTAACATAACTGTCATTTATATAGAAATACAACACCCCATTTCTTCAATCAACAGGGCTTTAATTTTAGTGTATAGTGTCAGACTGAATTTACAAACCCACCAATTTAAGGTCACTCACTCTCTGGGACTGCGAGTGTTACTTAGAAAAGTAAATACTTTCAAGCTGGACCAGACTGGCAGACACGTATACTGTCACTCAGTGGATGGATGATTTGACAGGATTGCCGGCTTTGTGGTTGATTACTATGCCAATCTTACAAAGATGGACGACATTTTAATGGCTTCCTCTATTTTCTTTTGCTATAGAACTTATCGTTAGCTAGTGCATGAAAAAATTAGTGTTACGGAGAAATATTCCTCTCAATACCTCCCTGATATCTGATTAGATTATAATTTCATCCCTAAAACAGTAAATACTATTTCCCTAACCTTATATGAAATGTGTGCTGCACATGCAAGCATTTTTGATGATCGCCTCCATCCAGTCCTTTCATCTTACCACATTTAGCCATATTTTTTTGTTTTTCTTGATGGGCAGTGGCAGCTGGTGTGCGATAAAATGTTATGAGCCATGACTCCTTCTATTCTGGCTTCCAATGACATGTCAAAACAACATTGTAAGACTCCTATGTAGTCTACAGCCCTGTGGTGGCGAGTCATGTTTCGCCTCTAGCTAACAAAGTGACAACATTGTGATGTCAGCCCTAAAAGGATCCATGCCAAGATAAATAAGGCACAGGGCCAGCACATTTTCATTGTCTTTAACCACCTAACTTGTGCATAGCCTACATTTTTTACTCCTAGTTCAAGTTATTTTGGTTAGATTAATAGTTTTTGTTAAAGTCAGGTTATTAATGTTTTGGTCAGGGTTTTACTTAGAATAATGTAAAAAATCCAGTCTAGTTTTGCTCACATCTTTTTCATATATAGTGACCGACACATAACAAAGGTTTTTTTCCCTTCCTTGGTGTGAGGAGGAAGGAGACTTAGACTCAGTGCAACTGCTTTAGGGCTTGCTATCAGTTTATCCGTGAGGTGAAGTTTAAAGTTTAAAGCTAAATTACCATTGAGTTAATGTCTTAACAGCAAAAGTGCTTGCGTCTGTGGCTCTGGAAAATATAATAATGTAAACAGTTGTATAATGTCTTCTGGGGTTCTGCAAGAGCTTTGTCAAGTCTGGGTAAATAATGCAGATGATGTAATCAGGGTTATCTTGCTTTGGGTTTGAAACATGTAATTTGTGGTGTGGAAATTAAGGGTGTTCTCACACTTGGTTCCTTTCAGCTTTCCAAGTGAAGAGCAATGACTCAGCATTTTTTGTGCATATGAGAACACTCCAAGAGAACTCAAACCCCTACGCAGTTAGGCACTGTTATTGTTTAACGGCACCCAGCGGCATCAGGGGAAATGTCGCGGAACAACAACAAAAGTTAGGGGACGGAAGACCAAGTAAGGTGGGCAGGAGGGGTGGTGGATGAGTCCAAAGGCCACAGCCTTTCACCTAGGAGGCCGCTGTTCACTTCCCTTAAGATTGTAAAGCCAATCCCTGTTCTTTTTTCCTAAAACCAACGACATGCTTTTGTTGCCTAGACCCAACCATGTGCATGTGTTGGCAAAACATAACCACGTGCATTTGTTGTTGAGGGAAAATCATGTCAATACCCAGTGTTGTTTTGAGTGTTGTATTGAGAGACTGTATCCAAACTGTAGATTTCCTGCGAAAACAGAAGTGTATTTTGAAAATAGACAATACATGTAACAGAATGAAGTTAACAGGGCGTAGCAGAAGATCAACATCCAGGTTACCAAGCATGGCGTATCTCAACGTGGAAAATCCATGATCAAACATCGATATGTGATGAGGTCAGAGACATGTCCCCTCCAATATTTAGAACAGATGAAATTGTCCACCCCCCCCCCCCCCCCCACCCCCAAAGATAACACCAATGACAACCCCCTCTCCTAAAGAGGTAAAAACCACAGCCCAGCGGCTCTAAACACTTATATATCTTTCTTAACCATTTCCCAACTATTTCAAACACTCCTACTGGACCATACCATAATGGTACGGTCCAGTACCCAACACGTTGCCTCTCTCAGTTGCGCCATTGTAGAGTTGCCAGTCGCGTTGCATGTGGTTAACATTCATAAGCATGCTTATGTCGGAGCAAAGGGTGTTAGCAAAGATAGATTCGTCAAACAAGAAAATTTAAGATCTTTCGAGAGAGCTACACCAGCAGATTGCAAACACCCGTGCCGAACACACCAAGGCAATGAAAGAAGTTGAAAAAGTTAATGCTGTGCATGCTACGTGCCTCACTAGCCTGGAGGACGGGGCTAATGCCTACTCGGACATGGTCTTCGAACTGGAAAACACAGTGAAATCACTCACCTCCAAAGTAAACCAGCTGGTGGCTAAGACAGAAGTCTTGGAATCTAGGCAGTGGAGAGACAACTGCAGAATCATCGGCGTGGATGAAGGCTTTGGTGAAACGCGACCGGAGCTTGCTGTTGCTAAGATGCTACAAGATGCGCTAGCCCTCGACTACTCTCCGAAGTTGGACCGGGCGCACAGGAGTCTGCAGCCCAAGCGGAAAGATGGGAACCCGCCTAGACCCATTGTGGTTAAGTTTCAAAACTTCTAGGAGAAGGTGGACATCCTGCGGAAAGCTGCAGCAGCGGGAGCCATCTTCCACAACAACAGGCGGATCCACATTTACCCCGACTACACACCCTTGGTTAGGGCGAAGCGGGCTGCCTTCAATGAGGTCAGAGGGCTGCTGCGCCGCTGCCCCAAGGTCAAGTATGGCATCTCGTACTCCAGGAGGTGAGCAGAAATAGTTTGATAACGGATCCGAGGCCAGAGCCTACGTTATGAGCAACTTACAGCCACGAGATTTGGAGACGGAGTGAATATTATGTGCTCAAAATAATCGTCTGTTTCCAGCCAACATGCTAGCATAATAGCTAACCACTATGTCTAACCTGCTAGTCGCTGGGCAGCCAGACATTATCTATCAGCATTTGCTGGATGCTTAGGCACAGACCCTCACTTAATGTGTCCCTGTCCCCCCCAGTGTTGAAATGAAAGTTACGCTCATGTGTCTAGCTATGGATCAGCCAATCAATCGAAAATGACTATGTGTTAACACACTCAAAGAGTGTTTTCACATGCAGTCCTTTTCAAACAAAGTGGACCAATAGAAGAGGGACTCAGTTCTTTTTGCACTGTCAGTTCATTGGACAGAAGACCGCTGCGTGCTCCGTCGTCCGTCAACACCCACCGGCTGCATATGCTGAGCGGAGCGGTGCAGCTCCACCAGAAGACATCTTGGTGCACCGCCATGATTAACATCTCCTCGTCCATGGTGTCATAGGGGTGAAATGACGTCTGAAAACCTCTGACCTGTTGACTTCAAGCCAGCCTCTGCCCATTATGTAGTTTTCAAGGTGTAGTGCAGGGAAATATGATCCGCCGTGAACACTGTGTATTTTATTTTGAAAATTAACCAGATGTTTTATTTTGTTTCTGCACACGACCTCCTGCCCCGCACCATCTGCTCTGTGCTGAATTGTTGCGTTGTGCTCCGGCGTCCAGCAAAAATAGAAGTCCTGCATATCTGTTGCGGAGGGCTCTGGAGTGCCGCAGCTGAGACGGAGCTGGAACGCAGCACACCCGCAGCCAGTGGAAACACACACATTGACTAGAATTGAATCCTATCGGCTCCGCTGCCGTGCCGAAGCGCAGACACAACCAACACGCATCTGGTGGAAATTGGGGGTTAGTTCTCTTTCTGGTCAACTTCAGTTCTGAGGGGTTCTCTGTTCTCTCTGTGTTTACTATAGTTTCTCTGGAGCTCATGCCTTTACTGCTTTGGAGAGAGGTGGTGATTCTTATGTTGTAAAGTACTTTTGACATAGTTCTTTTTTTTATTCTACTTTGACGCAGCACTGCAGAGTGTTTATGAAGCCCCACACTTTCATATGAACTGAAAATTGGAGGCAAACCTAAGCATTTCTGTGCGTTGCAGACAGTTGTTGTGTGATGTGTTTTTCACGGCATACCTGGAGAAAAACAGCAGTTTTTTGCTGAGTGTTCCTCATCCTCATTATTGCTAGCATAACCAGTGGACATGGCTCTGTCTATGTGTCCACTGAGTGTCCCAGTACATTTGCATGTGATCTAGAGGGCTAAAGTAAGGGCAACAAGGGAAAAGCTAATCTGGTGCGCTATGTGTCAACCCAGCCTCATGCCAAAGTCATTGAAATCTGGTGCTTGGTCAGTGACTTCCGGCATCAGACACTGACAAAAAGTGTGGCTGCATGTAACAGGCTGATGTTGACACGGCGTTCCAGAACGTCAACAACCAACACACCCAGGGGACCTTGCACAATATCTTGACAAGGAAAGTCCATGACCAAACATCGATATGTGAAGAGGTCAGAGTGAGAATGTGTTGTGTTCACAATGCATGTTAAGCAACCGCAACGCAGACTTGAGACCAACTGTACCACCTTTCAATGAGGTCTGAGTATGGTCCGTTTCAGAAGGATCTGAGTTCTCTTGGAGTGTTCACATATGCACAAAAGATGCTGAGTCATCGCTCTGAGTCTGTTTGGAGGACTGAAAGGGACCAAGTGTGAAAACACCCTAAAAATGAGTGCATTTACCAGGCAAGGAAGGGGTTGTGCCACTCTTTTTAATTTGTAAAATCATTTACCCTTACTGATGATAAACAGTGGTTGCTTACAGCTTTAGACATTTTTATAATTAACACTTTTTTAAAAATGCATCTGTTTTTTGACCACAATAAGACTTTTTTAATATTTCATACAGATAGATGGAGTGGATTGTTTCTCCTGAAGATCCACATCCTCACATAACTGAAAACAGGCATATACAGTATATATTTGAACTGCAACAGCAATTTTATTGTGATTCCATACAACATCTTTATAGCTCAGATAATTTCAGTTGTGTGTTGTTTGTTTAAGCACCAATGACCAAGCGGGAGTACCAGTTTAAACTTTATAACCTATGTTAGAAAAGACACCTTTCCCAATCATATATTTGATCAAATGAAAATATGAAATTACAGACAATGTCTGAGTAAAGTGAAGCTACTTGCATGAGAATCAGAGAGGAAAATAGTGCATGCCAAGCCTTTAGGGTTAAGCTGAAAACAAAGCAAAAAATGAAGAGAAACAGAGGTGTCAAAACAAAAGCAACGCTCATGCAGGCAGAAAAGCAGTGACAGCAAACAGCCAGAACAGATATCTGAAGACTGAAGATACAAACCTCCAACATTAAATTGCTATGTCTGATATAAATAGTTTCACCCTCAAGTTTCTTTGCTCTTTTCTGTGGAAAATGAGGACAAAGGAAGAGCTGGTTGGAAATAATGCAGAATTCATTCAAACATTTTTATATTTGATTTGCAATGGAATCCAGGGAGCAGCACTGACTATGGCCATGACATGAATCACAAAAAATCAAAACGCTAATGGGTTGCAGTTCCCAGTGTGCCCAGCTCAGCGGGGGAAATGTGATGAATTCAGCTACACACACAGCAGTCGTGTGTATGAGAATCCAGGCGGATACACACTCGCTGATGTGAGTAGAAGTCACATGCTATGCATGCAAAGGTTGCTGCAGTGCAGTGTACAGGACAAGGAGCTAGCTGTGCACCTGCTTATCACTTCAGGAATTTGCACGTTTTTTTTAAAAAAAATTATTCTCACTGTTTTCACATTTCAGTGTATTAATATGATTGATATTTTCTTTCACTTTCAACCTGCAAATCATCACCTTTTGAGCTGATATGGTGAGTTAGACAAACATCAGTAACATAGATTAGCATCCATGTGGAGTCCTGTTGAATGTTAAGTCCAACATTGACTCTTTTTTAGCATCAGCTGCTAAATGCTTCACTATGTTGTGCTGAGCTTTAAAACCATTATCTGTATCACAGTGTAGTGTACCCATTACACAAAAGCCTGGAGTAATATGACTATTGTTACGGAACAATTTTATGATTTCTACAGTAGATTTTTGTATGATATGCTTTTGTTTGGGTAGATAAGATTACATGTGCATGCCTTAGTAATTCCTGACTGTCCACATACACTGTACAGTTGCTATTTTTACACACAATATTGGCCCAAGTGCTCAGTGTCTCCAATAACTCCATAGCCCCCCTTCGGCTGATGATATGACTCGAATTAAATGCTCAGAAAACAAAAAAAAAAATGTTATGTTAAAGTGACATAGAATTTCTGTCATGTGACACATTTATTTTGTGTCTGGTGTACAACAACAACAACAACAGCTTTGCTCCATTAACTCTAATGCAATCGTTTCAGATTTCCTTCATTTTTAGGCTGGTTTGGATTTCGAGCTAAATGTTGTGCCTGAGGCACATGTATTAATGATACTCGTTCCCTGGGGAGGTTGGAAAAAGATATTTGTTTCTTCCCTGTTCCAAAACCAAAATCAAACCCTGGAAAGTGTAGGGTTAGCTAGCTAGCTACTGAGGATATAACATATTAAATGTATACACATGCTGCTTTTGCTTTTTTTTTAATGATGATAATGAACACTTAACCTCCTGAGACCCAAACTTTTATTTGGTATACATTTTTAATTTCTCCTAGCTATTTAGGATTAGTAGGACCCAATAAGTATAAAAAACTAAACATCGTCAATGATAATGAAGTCCCAATGCCTTCGTATGAGTACTTCCTAATTAACAGCCTCTTATCTTGTTACTGTTGCTAAACTATGTCATATTTGTTGCCATATCAAACTACAAACATTATTAATCATAAATAAACAAGTTCCAACCATAAAATGTGATCAGGTTTTGGACATTGTCCACTTTTGTGTCAGGATTGGCTGCAGACTGACTTGACAGAGATGGCTGCCATCTATATTCCATCTTACATAGATTAGTGTATTGTGCTCTCACTACCATGAGATAGCACAAAAAAAGTGTCCACGAACAAGGACAACAGGTCTAAGTTAAGTAGAAAGTATGACATCTATTGCACGTCTGTCCGTCCTGGAAGAGGAGTTTTTCCTTATCCGCTGCAAGGGTCATAAGGACAGAGGGATGTCGTATGCTGTAAAGCCCTGTGAGGCAAATTGTGATTTGTGATATTGGGATTTATAAATAAAATTGAACTGAATTGAATTGAATTGAATTGAATGAAGTATATGGTCAAGTAAACCCAAAATGCGATGTCCATGTTCATTGTCTTCTGCTGCAATCACCAGTGATGTGGAGGTTCACTTTTACACTGTGATATGTATGTAACCTATATTTTGGCTTTAGTTATCTTTGTCTTTTAAACCTGTTTTTGCTGCTGAGTGAGTCTGACATCCTGGATATTAAAGATATTAAAGTGCATTTTGTAGACCCCTCTGTCTGTGGGGTCCATGCTTACTGCGACAGCTTGTCGGACCATCACAAAGGGGTGGGGCTTAGCAAAAGGTCTATTACTAACTACTGGTTGCGTTACATTCACAGTAATTTTCTGTATTATTTTTACAGTAAATTGTTGTTAAATGACAGCTGTGATCTCACAGATGTTATGCCTGCATATTACTGTGATTTAGCAGTATGCTCCTGTAAAATTAGTAAATTCAACTGTTACCTCACAGTTAAAGCCCATTACATGACTGTTATATGACAGTATGCTCCTGTAAATTACTGAATTTAACTGTAACTTCACAGTTAATGTGCATCTGATTACTGGGATTTAGCAATATGCTCCCATAGAATTACTGTACTTTACAATAATCTCACATTCAAACTCCATACTGTGATTTAGCAGTGTACTTCTGTAAATTTACTATATTAACCTGCTTGAATCTCACAATGAAATTCTGAATATGGTTAAATATCATGGTTGTAGCCTTTAAGGTGATAATAATATAATTTATTGTGAAATATTACAATTACATATATTGCAAGTTTGTGGAAATAATTTGCAGTGTAGAGTGTACTGCCAGTCCATCACTGTACTGCAGTAGATAATTGTTTCCTTTAAAATAATTTAATTTATTGCCATATGCACAGTAGAAAAGCGGTTTGCACCATACAATGAAATTGTTAATTACCAGTCTCCCTTCACGCAAGACAATAATAAAAATTAGAATTAAAGTTAGATCTATGAAAAATAAATAAAAATAGCAGAAACAAAGAAATAAGTTTAAAACCCTGATTTAAAATGTAAAGTGCACCATGCCTCATGCAAATGTTGCAACAAGAAAGTTCAAGTTAAACACACAAAGACGATGCAAAATCAATCTGTTTTGGTCTGCAAAATCCTGGAGGGACTGAATCAATCAGCAAAAATGCTCATCTCTGGTTAAGAGAAGACCCATTTTTGCTGAATCAATCAGCAAAAATGGGTCTTCTCTTAACCAGAGATGAGCATGTGAGTATGTGGAATGACCAAAGGCATTCTCCTTCTTACAAATGTTCTTATGTAAAGAATATAGCTACCTGTTTGCTTCAGGATAAGGAGAAACCATGTTTCATACAAGAAACACACTTTTCTGTCAAGCACATGTACAAGCCTTCACAGGAAAACAGCCAGCCAGAAATCATAAAGCAATTAAAATGTCAAACAACAAAGAAGTAAATTAAATGTCTCTTCATGTGTAACTAATGAAGGAATGAGGATGGTGAGTCAGCAGGATCATCAGCCTAGGAGCATGCTAACCTTCCTCACTCGCACCCCCTCCGTCTTTGTTTTGTCCTGAGGAGAGTGCTGCTCCACCACCAGAGGAAAGACAGAGTTACTGTTTGTTAGGGCCCTGTTTCAGTCCATCTCAGCACAAACCATTTATAACACAATCAAAAACACCTGCCTGACAGTCTTTCAAGTTACACTATTAACAAGTGACAAACAATCATCTTCAGTATTTCCTCTATACTGAAAATAAATAGTTCACTAAAGCTGATTTAGTCAAAAACTGATAATCATCCACAAACACTTCAAATTGTAAACCATTATTCTCAAATAAAAGCCAGTACTAAAATTATGGCCAGGGGGCCAGGATGAACAGATGCAGACAGGTTCCTCAGACAAAAATTATCAATTATATTTATTGTAGCTTATGCTCATTATGCAGTATTATGGACATTTTCACATCACTTTAGTGTATCTCTTGTTAGGAAATAATGTTGAAATTCACTAAAAAATTTCAGTCACTCCTGCTTTCATATTCTCTTTATGGGTGTTCAGCTGCTGTCAGTAAATCTCATCACTTCATGCTGATATTTCACATTAAAAGCTTTCTAGGAAATAGGAGCAGGTTATATGATGCCACTACAATGTACAATTTGTAATTTGGTCAGCTGTCACACATTTAGCCATACTGCGTATATTATGGTAGCTATCCCTTAAATATCTGCAGATTATTGATCAGGGCAAATTTCAAGCAATATTGGGTTTTTGTATGATTTTATGTAAGTTTGATTTTATGCTTTGATTCTTCACATATTAAATTTGTTGGATTCACTGAACTCAGACATTTTGCTTGGCCATCAACAATTGGAACTGACTGCTCCAGTATTATATCACAATCTATACTGATATTGTGATACACAATACCATTTATCATGATATAAGATTTTATACATATTGCTGATCCGGGTAGGCAAGAGACAGATTACACCCTTTATGCCACACCAAGTCTTTTAATGTGAAAAATGTTCTGAAAGTGTTTAGTTTCATTGGTGCCTCAACAACGTTAAGAAAATCACACACACGAACACACAAACACACACACACACACACACACACACACACAACAAACAGTAGAATAAAGGCACCTGAAAATAAGTATTGAATTTAAATAAGTGAGTATGACATGACTCTGCTGTTATACTAATAGAACATATACATATACATATACATATACAGGTAGACCTGTTTGAAAATAAAAAATGTATATATATATATATATATATACATATGTGTGTGTGTGTGTGTGTGTGTGTGTATATGTATATATATATATATATATACATATGTAAAACAACAATAACAACAATTAAAAGCAATCAAGTTGTGGTTCCAACAGTGGTTCAGCTGATCATGCATAGATCAAACAAACCTGGCTTTTTTTCTCTCTTTCTCCATTGGCAGTGGTTACAGAGGGGGAATGCCTCCGCTCTCTCCTGGCCACTGTCTGGTAGCACAGACAAAGCTCACACATCAGGATCAATTCTTAGCACAACCAGGATTTAAAAAAAAAAAAACACAAAACCATTGTGTTTCCATAAAGACCTTAAAAGAAAAAACAATTTTAAACTGTTGGTAAATTTGTTCAATGTTGCTGTTGTCCCTGGCTAGACTAATTTATACAATGTAAAATGCAGTAGGCTTATGCTAATAACACTAGTCTGTTGTATTTGTGGGGAAAACGTGCCTAGCAAAAGTGAAGTGCTTTTTCTGTGAATCCTGTGGGTTATAATGAAACTGATTTGTGTGCTTGTACTTAAAACTGTCTCTATTAAGCCACATTTAACGTGTGTTTTGGGTGTGTTTTGATTCAGCTGAACTTAACAGCAATACACAGACACTCCACCACCAACTAGTGTTTTAGAGGTGTAACTGCAGAGTGATACAGACATACCACCACACAAGTATAAATGCTCACAACGGCATAGGCCAGGTGCATAGGCTATGGCGTAGGCTCTGCATACAGCTGACGCACAAGTATAAATCCACCTTAAGTGAGGCAGATCAAGAGGCTCACGGCCACTGGAAGAAAGCTGGGTAGTGAAGGGGGGCAAGCCAAGTACACCCCAACCCCCCAAAGCACCCCTTTAACCTTGCTTGAGTGTCCTGTTGGACTTAAAAATGCATAATGGAGTCAACAAAGAGACTAGATGTCCATTGGCAGCTGGGCCCAACTCATGTGGGCCCGATGGGTGCCCCTTTCCAGCCCCGCAGGGTTGGAGAAGGAAGGAGAGAGTACACTTTCAGAGCAGAGAAAACAAAGTGTGAACATGTTGTCAAAAATAAGGAGAAATATACAAGAATTGTGACCCACGGAGAAAACTGTGGGAGGGCAATGAAAAAAAGGGATCTTCCAGGAAAAACTGGGAGTTGGCAAATATAGTGTGGACTGTAGAGAGTTTTAGTCGTACGTGTTAGCAACATATGCTAAGGTTAGTGTAGTGTAGGTAACAAGCACCTTTGTGAACAGATCCACCTTGGCAGTGCTATGCATAAAGGTGTTTGTCACTCAGCTTTTTACAATGTCTGGTTTAATGATTTGTATTATGCTCCCTTACTCTGTATCTTAATCCTCAACCTTTAGAACATGATCACTAATTATCGGTGCCCTTTAACCTGTCCTGTTTGTGAATAGAGTGAAAGTTTGATGGTACCTAAAACACATCTGCTGAGGTAAAGGAATGTCACTCCTACCTTGATCTGTGGAGTGGGTCTGGGGCTGTGGCTCTTCGTAAGCTCAGCTGGCTGACTCTCTGCCTTTACCTCTGTCTTCCTGTCTGCAGAGCGGTGGCCTTTGGGTGTGGAGCCATCACGATGGTTAGAGCGAGCCAAGGTGGGTAGCAGAGGTGAAGGGGTTGCCTCCCCGGGAGACACTGGTGACATCACGGGGGCACTGACCGGACGAGTGGATTTGTTGTCAGGAGTAGATGCCATGGCTGGAATGGACAGATAGGGGAAACAATGGCCTGACTTAACAACAAAGTAAAAGAAAAGTCAAGTATTAATGTGTTATGTGCAGCTTTTAGGAGTATGGGAGAAATTGTCAAAATAACCTTAATCTTAATTTAAAGGTTTAAATTTGGGTGAACTACCCTGCTATCTAGGGATGCACAATATTGGATTTTTTGCAGATATCCGATATGCCGATATATAACACCACCTAATTTAATGATCATCAAGTCTCTTCTGTTGCAGAATTATCATATCATGCATGCATGCATACTCTTATTGTGATGGTCCACCGGCAGATGACGACATGAAATAGAATGCTTTTCAATGTATGTAATATTCATTCATTGTGCAAACTAAGACAAAGCATGTTGGCTGATTCTGATACTTTCAGAAGCTGATATTGGGCGATACCAATGAATTATCAATAGTACTGTGCATCTCTACTGCCATCGAGACAATGCCAGAGCTCCACTGCTGCTCCATTGCAAATGTCTGCTAAGTCACAGTCTGTTAGATGGGCTGGCTTTTGCCTGGCTCTCTGATTTTGCTGCTGAGTTTTTATCTGGTGCATGCACTTCACCAGGTTGGGTGTTCAAACCCTCCTCATCTACGCTGACTGACACTGTCGATGGCTAAATCCACAGTTTCACAAATGACATATGACACATCATTTTTCTGCCATCCTTTCTAAAGAATGACTGTTGGGATTCACTGGACCACAGATGATTTGTCATTTGTTAAGATCTAAACTAAATGTGTGAAGGCTTTTCTTCTCAGCATGCTCTTTGTTCTTCAAACAAAGACAGCCATCTCCACATGGGTGCCTCATTCTCACACTGAAGTGAGAGACCAGTCTCCAACCTTGATTGGACTGTACTTTTACAGTGACATGTGACTCTGTGATGTCACCAAGCAAACTGTAGGAGAAGTTCTATTCTCTTCACTCTCTTCCTCCTGAGCCGCCAACCAGCTCAGACCCTTGCTCTTGCCCCTGAACCATCGAAGGGGACACTTGCTCTACAGACTCTCTGTCCCGGCTTTTTCTCCCGAGCCGCTAACCGGCTCTTGCTCCTAAGACTATTTTTGCTCTCCTGCTCCTAGACCTGCATGTCCACAGCAGGAGCAGAACCTGGAGACAAGAGAATACAGTGTCCCAAACACTAGGTTTGCAACTAACTTTCCAGCAACAAAGGAGAAACAAGTTGAGTTAGCACCCCAACGTTTACCTCTGCAAAGACACCGAGTGACTGGCTTCCTCAGATCTGCAACTTCAGAACAAGGACACAGCAAAGACTGTACCTGGAACCACAGTTCTTTCAAGCCTTCCTCTGCCAGCTAACAAAAGCAGCATGCCACCAAGCAACTCTTCCCTCCATCCATTCAAGGATTGGTAACGAAACAACTGGACATAGCATTATTACAGTTGTACAGGCTAAGCAAGACTGTTTAACTTTGTCAATTGTGATCTAATGCTGTTATTGAGTTATTGTTGTGATTGTTTGCAGTTAGGTTATTGGTAAGTTGGCTTCACCAAAGCTTAGTGATGTTAGTTTGCTAATGCTTTTCACAGACAGAGTCTTGCATGCAACTAAACATCCTCTGTACTAACCAAGACCCTTTGCAACACAAATCACATGCACATACTCACTCACACATTGGCTTTCAACAGAGCTACACCCAAAGAGGCAACTCAAAGTTCCCCCTTCTTTTCCTTTGTCTTTTTCCTGACCACACAGTCAGGCAGAACTCCCCCGATCTGAAGCCAGCTTTGATTCGGCCGTCTTGTAGTTCTCTGTTGTCAGCCATTTTGTTTGTTGGTCAAACAGCCCTTTGTTTCACACACCTGCCATTCTCTGTCTCTCCGTCTCCGTCTCTGTCTCTGTCTCTGTCTTTGTCTCTGTCTCTCTCTCTCACACATACACACACACCCCGCACACATATACACACACCCATGCTTGTATATAGTTAGTTAGAATTTCTGTGTTTTGTTGATTTGCTGTCTTTGCGAATACATTTATTTGGAATCACACCTGCTGTCTGTTTAATACTTTATAAGAGTAAATGAATAGTCAACCTCTGCTATGTCAGGAACTCTGAAATCCTTCAGCCTTTACTATTTATATGGCAATTTTGGTTATGGTTATTAATTTAATTATTAATAAGAATTCCAAATTAATAGTTTGGTGATCCCACTGGTGGACACCAGAGGTGAGGGGAGCCGTCAGGCTGAAGAAGGAGGCCTACAGGACATGGTTGGTCTGTGGGTCTCCGGAGGCAGCTGACGGTCACCGGCGGGCCAAGCAGAGCGCAGCAGCGGCAGTCACAGAGGCAAAAACTCAGGCATGGAAGGAGTTCGGTGAGGCCATGGAGAAAGACTATTGATCGGTTCCAAAGAGGTTCTGGCAAACCGTCCGGCGCCTCAGGGGGGGAAGGCTGCAACTTGCTCACATTGTTTACAGTGGGGGCGGGGAGCTGCTGACGTCAACTGGGGACATTGTCGGGCGGTGGAAAGAATACTTTGAGGAGCTCCTCAATCCCACCAACATGTATTCCAGTGAGGAAACAGAGCCGGGGGTCTTGGGAGTGGGTCGTCCAATTTCTGGGGCAGAAGTCGCCAAGGTAGTGAAGCAACTCCGCGGCAGTGGAGCCCCAGGGGTGGATGAGATTCGCCCTGGTTATCTCAAGGCTCTGGATGTTGTAGGGCTGTCTTGGTTGACACGTCTCTGCAACAATGCGTGGACATCGGGGGCAGTGCCTCTGGAGTGGCAGACCGGGGTGGTGGTCCCCATCTTCAAGAAAGGGGACCAGAGGGTGTGTTCCAACTACAGGGGGATCACACTCCTCAGCCTACCCGGTAAGGTCTACTCCAGGGTGCTGGAGAAGAGGGTCCGGTCGATAGTTGAACCTCAGATTGAGGAGGAGCAATGTGGTTTTTGTCCCGGACGTGGAACCGTGGACCAGCTCTTTACCCTCGCCAGGGTGCTGGAGGGGGCATGGGAGTTCGCCCAACCAGTCCACATGTGTTTTGTGGATTTGGAGAAGGCTTACGACCGTGTCCCCAGGGGCATCCTGTGGGGGGTGCTCCGGGACTATGGGGTTGGTGGTCCCTTGCTAGGGGCCATCCAGTCCCTGTAGCGAAGGAGCGTGAGTCCGGTTCGCGTGGTCGGCAGTAAGTCGGACCTGTTCCCGGCGAGAGTTGGACTCCGCCAGGGCTGCCCTTTATCACCGGTTCTGTTCATAACTTTCATGGACAGAATTTCTAGGCGCAGCCGAGTGGTGGAGGGTGTCAGGTTCGGTGAAGGGAGGATCTTGTCCCTGCTTTTTGCGGATGACATAGTCCTCCTAGCTCCATTGAACAGTGACCTCCAGCTCTTGCTGGGACGGTTCGCAGCTGAGTGTGAAGCGGCTGGGATGAGAATCAGCTCCTCCAAGTCTGAGGCCATGGTCCTCAGCCGGAAAAGGGTGGATTGCCCACTCCAGGTCGGGGGGGGAGGTCCTGCCACAGGTGGAGGAGTTTAAGTATCTCAGGATCTTGTTCACGAGTGAGGGTAGGATGGAGCGGGAGATTGACAGGTGGATTGGGGAGGCGTCAGCAGTGATGCAGGCGCTTAACCGGTCCATTGTGGTGAAAAGGGAGCTTAGCCAGAAAGCTAAGCTCTCGATTTACCGGTCAATCTACGTTCCAACCCTCACCTATGGTCACGAGCTCTGGATAGTGACCAAAAGAACGAGATCGCGAGTACGAGCGGCAGAAATGAGTTTCCTCCATAGGGCGGCTGGGCTCAGGCTTAGAGATAGGGTGAGGAGCTCGGACATCCGGGAGGGACTCGGAGTAGAGCCGCTGCTCCTCCACATCGAGAGGAGCCAGTTGAGGTGGTTCGGGCATCTGGTAAGGATGCCTTCCAGACGCCTCCCTTGGGAGGTATTCCGGGCATGTCCAACCGGGAGGAGACCTCCGGGCCGCCCCAGGACACGCTGGAGGGATTGCATTGCCTGGCTGGCCTGGGAACGCCTCGGGGTTCCTTCAGAGGAGCTGACGGAAGTGGCTGGGGAGAGGACTGTCTGGGCTTCTCTGCTGAGGCTGCTGCCCCCGCGACCTGGACCCGGATAAGCGGAGGACGATGAGTGAACTTTATGACACTTACATCATTAACTGGCTATCATTTTCCCTTTTAAGGAATGGTGCCCCACAGGGTGATTTAATGCAAATTAAGTCAAATTATTTTACATAATAAATAATTATTAATTATTTTCAATAGCCATTTTCTATACTTTAATTGGAGATCTACAACGAGGACAGGCCCTTGGTTATTGATTTCTGTTGCCGTGCTGTCTTGCGGGCTTGCACGGCGGAGTGATACTGGCCAGAAAATAGTCCCAATTGATAGCAAGGTCTGACGTAATGCGGGGATGTTTTCAAATTATTGAAATAGTCTAACAAAACACATGCATACTTTTTTGTAGCTTAAAACCTTTTGGTTACATGTCCCCCGTACATCTTCAGAACTACTTTTTCTCCGGTAAGCTACGGGATATTTCTCAGAGCAGGAGGCTCGTTGAGAGTAGTGATACCGTCACATCAGAGCTACAGATGGTCAGCGTTTCACACAACTTCATGTCCAAAAACCTGAACTATCACTTTAACGATGCTATCGAGGTATTTCGCCACTACTCGCGTTAATGGAGGATCAAATTAAGGAAGCTGCTAAACTGGGCGGCGATGCAGCTGGGCATGCACGACGACGGAGATATTTTAAACAGGCAATGCTCGCTTGTTTTCGGCACCCCTGAGGCATGGATACTAATGACATCAGATTCTGGGTGAGTCGTTGTTCTCTACTGATTGGTTAGGGAAAAATCAAATTCCCTCCCCCTTGTAAATCGCCTTCAATGGAGGCGATGTCAGACTGAAGGTTCTGAGAGCTTCAGTCTGACAATACTTTCCACGTGGACATATGATGTGTAAGGTACCCTGGCTGCGGTGGTTGTTGACATTCTGGGACGCCGTGTCAACTTCAGCCTGTTACATGCATTGTCTGTTTTCAAAATACACTTCCGATTTCACAGGAAATGTACAGTTTACATACCATCTCTTTCAAAATAAATGCATTATGTCAGTACAACCCTGCAAATTGATGTTATTTTTTTCCTTAAACAACAAATGCACATGGTTATGTTTAGCCACCAACCCCATGGCTGGGTTTAGGCAAAAAAAGCATGTAGTTACATTTAGGAAAACAGAACAGGGTTTAGCTTTACATTTATACGGAGGGTGCCATAGCATTGTTATTATTATTATTCCAATATGTGATTATTACTGTATTTGTGTACCATAGAGGATCAGCAACACAACAAAAGTAGGGTACTGGTCAAGATACAAGTGTCATAGAGAAAAGAGAGTGAAACACCATAACCTCCTGTTATTAACTCAGGGGTCCGGGTTGTGTGGGGAGCTCTCCGCGGTGCTGAATGTCTCCCGGCGGGTGTATTTCTGCCTTGATGGTGCGCCGCGACCGGCTCTGGGTCAGCTGGGAAAGGCTTGAGGCGAAACAGGCTCACGGCTTATGTGTTTGCCACTTTCTTTTTCAATTTAACCCACACCATGATCTTTTTCTAACCCTAACCAAGTGGTTTTTGTGCCTAAACCTAACCAGACCTTAACCACAGGGCATCGTGATGATTTCGGAACAACGGGAGTTCGGAACAATGGGTTTAATGTGGTCGGAACAATGGGATGTTGGACCAATGGGCTGTCGGAAAAATGGGCAGACCCCACATGGAAAGCGAACACCAGCCTCCCAGGAAAAAGTCGGTGGTTATTGGACCCATCCACCACCCCTCCCACCTGCACCCTTAACTTTCATTGTCGTCCTGCTGTGTTTCCCCCTGATGCTGCCGGGCACCGCTAAACGATAATGGTGACTGACCACGTATCATGTTGACGTGAAAGGACAGCTTTTTTCGTTGATGTATGACACAGGAAGTCACTAACCAAGCGCTGGATTTTGATGACTTTGGAGTGAGACGGATTCAACCATTTGTTTATAGACTACTATTTTGAAGCCTTGAGTTTTGCACCCTGGCTGTTGTCATTTTGTTTTTTTGGGAGCCAGTAGTGGCTATATTTGGAAGAGAGGATGGAGCTGTGGAGGAGTAAGGGGTGGATCTGATTGAGAACTCTAAGACACCACTGTGGTGGCAGTCAATTCCAAGGTAGTCAAGTCCTAAAGCATACGCTGCTTTATTGTCTTGTTTGTTCTAAATGGGGCCATACTTTACAAAATAAACATCATACTGTATTGGAGAAGACTAGAAACTAGTAGTTGAGATAATAAACTCATTAGGAAAATGTTTACTTAGGTAATAAATCAAGTGAGATTTAGGGTCATCTCCTCAGAGACGACTATACAATTGGACTTCTTTTTGGTGACCAGCGGAGTCACCATCTGCTGGCCATTAGAAACAATGCAGGTTTGAGGTACTTCACTTTTCAGACCTGGAGATGATCTCTTGGTATTTGTGCATCTCAGCAACATAACTAAAGTGGGATCCTCTGCAGAGTTTAGTTTAGTGTGAAAGCCTGTGGCACTGCATGTTGAACCACAGGGTAATTGTGATCTTTGGTGGTAACAAGAGGTGCTGGTGGGTTATCTGTGAGGTGCGGCAACAGATCAGATGCATTCTGTGGCCCTAGCTTGTACACAACTTTAAAGTGATAGAGCTGCAGCCTCAATGCCCACCTTTCAATCCTGGCTGTTGGTATGGACGTTGGTGAATTTTTCTCAAGAGGCTTGTGATCCGTGTGTTGTGGTCTGGGATTTGTATTGGACTTGATTTGTTTTTCTATTTTTTCCTCTGGCTCTCTACTTCCCCTCCCTGTTCTATTTTTTCTCTCCCTGCAGTGTGTGTGTGTGTGTGTGTGTGTGTGTGTGTGGCAGGAGGCGTGTCTGGCTTTCCACTTATTCTCTTCCAGTGACTCAGCAGATGAAACACACCTGGCTGCAATCACCTCAATCAAACCTCCATGGGTCCGTCCAAAGTCTCTTAAATTACTGCTAGTTATCTTACCTAGCCGACTTTGCTAGCTGTTTAGCCCCTCCCACCTAGGAAAAAAATGCGAGGAGCTAGCGCTAGGAGTGCTGAGCGAGCATTGTCGGTTTAAGAGACAGGAGACGTCCTTTCCACTGAAGCGTCACGTAAAGCGACGTCCTTTTCTGATGACGGCGGCACAGCTGGATCTGCTGCATAACGGAGCCAGCGTTTGGCGTACATCCCAAGTCCCGTTATATTCGCTGATCAAAGCCGTAACCCCCACCCCCCGCCGTCATGACTCTGGTCACACACTTTTGCATGTATTACCATTGTTATTGAGTCATTTGCCGAAGTTTGTCGCAATTAAAGAACGGTCTGTAGCCCTGCCACTGTCACTGTGATGAGCATCATTATCATTATTATCACTATCATTATCACTTAAATCCACTCACCATCATTCAACAAGTCAGCTGCTGAGTGAATAAGACATATCAGACCTGTCAGTCTACCTCAATCAATTCAATTTTATTTATAGAGCCCAATATCACAAATCACAGTTTGCCTCACAGGGCTTTACAGCATACGACATCCCTCTGTCCTTAGGACCCTCACAACTGATCGGGAAAAACTCCCCAAAAAACCCCTTTAACGGGGGAAAAAATGGTAGAAACCTCAGGAAGAGCAACTGAGGAGGGATCCCTCTTCCAGGACGGACAGACATGCAATAGATGTCGTACAGAACAGATCAATATGGTAAATTAACAGTAATCCATAGGACACAATGAGACAGAAAGAGAGACAGAGACAGAGCGAGAGAGAGATGCAGGACAGACGGTAATGACAACATTAATGAAAGTAATAATATTAATTAATATTAATATTAATAGGCTAATTAATATTACCTACAAGCTATTAAACATTCCACTCACATGACATGCAGGACAATTAATGATGGGCAAATGTGTTTGTGTGTGTGTGTGTGTGTGTGTGTTCGTGTGTGTGTGTGTGTGTGCGTGGTGTTATATCAACACGTGTGGTTCTGGACATGATCAGCTGCACATTTAACAGCCACACATCACCGACAGTCTGCTGAACAACGCAACGGGTTGTGAATGAAATAAACTTAATTACAACATGACAGTCTTGCACGAAATATTATTAACGTTATTCTTTGTAGTCACGTAGGCATGTGAATTACAGCGTTTCATTGCAAAGAATGCATGTAACGGGTACACTTGCGCTGTTTCTCCGCCATCTTGTTCAAATGAGCCAGATGTAGAGGGCGGGTATTTATACGTCATGGCGTTCAGCTGAAAAACTCTTCCGGATAGGAAGCTCTCGACCATCCTAGCTCGTAGCTGCTTAAAGCTTGCTGCTAGCTCCTAGCGCTAGCTCCTCGCTGCACAAATAAGAGACTTGGGATGGCCTAGAAGATGGCGGACCTCGAATGACTTCCGGTTCAAGCGAGGAGCTAGCATGGCAAAGTTAGTTTTAAATAATGTCACAGGTAATTAATTATTTCAATTTTCAATTATTTCAACATTCCTTAATGTTGTGCTGTTACTTGTGCGTGAAAGAAAGAAAAAGTTAGACTGTTTATCTTTTAAGGACTGCATTTTCTGCTTCTGTTGTAGCATGCAAGGTTGCAGCATGACACACATCCAAGAACTGTACAATGTCCAAATCTAAATATGAAATACTTTGATCTCAACAAGGTGACTGCATGGTGGCTCTTACTGACCAGGGGTAGCTTCCGCTCTGTGGCTACCTCTGAACAGCGTATAGTTTAAAATTAGCTTAACAGAAATCACCAGCGCCAAAAAATCAGAGTCAAGATTACCAGTCTGTTAGCAGTTCAGGTCTTTGCAGAAATCCAACAGGGCAGCCTCAGTATTTGCTTGTGATAAAATATAGACAGCTGTAAATATGAATAATGTGGAAAGCACAGTCTGCATTTGATTGACAATAACTCCAGATCAGATGACCAGGAGCAGAACAGTATTTTAATATTCCTACTGTCACAACAGTTTTTTTTTTTCACCATAAAGCACACACCTCCTCCCTTTTCATCCGAGAGTTCTCTGTTCTGTCACATCCGTATATAGAAAAAAAGTCACCTGGTGGAATGGCTCTGTGTGGTATCCCCGGATATAGCCAAGTTTTGGGGAAACAAAGCTCATTACAGTTTCTTGATATCCAGGCGCGGAGATCGTCCAATTTATTATTCAACACCTGTGCATTCGCTGGCAGGATGCTTGGCAGAGAGCATTTATGTGGACAGGATCTGGTGTTTAATCCAAACATGAAGGAGCGTTCATTACTCCCGTTGATTGGGCTTGGCTAGGTTGCCCAAGGTATTGCCTTGGGTCAGATCATCAGCAGGGTTGCAGTGTTAATTCTAGGGGCGGGGGAAAAAAAATCGATACAGCATATTATCACAATATTTTTGTGTGGCACTAACATATCGTCACACAGTGCCAAGTATCTTTTTTTTATCATTATATAAATGATTAATATTACAAATACAAATGAAACTTTTGGAAGCCTACTAGATTAACATTATCAATTATTTTTTCAGTCAGCTGGATACATTTTGCTGCAAAAAAATGGCTGAAGTGAGATGAACAGACTGGAAACTTTATCTTATTAACTTAAACAGATGTTGACAAAGTTTTCCTTGTCCTCTGATAGAGTCTGTGATTAAAGCCAGTATACATTGTGCAATTTTGGGCCGTCACAGACATAAGATGAGCAACCTGAAAAAAACGTGGCAATGTCTTTGTTTGTGGCTCTAAAATGGTGGTCCTACATCACACAGCGAGAGAGGTTCAAGAATGGCCACTGTCACGGTCTTGTGATCAAAGACAGCCTGGGATAAAATTCTGACAGTGTCAGAAATTTGGGATGACTGTCTCACTGTGTGACTGCTGTTACAACCTACATCGACTAACCAACCAATAGAAATGCAACATGAAATGATGCACTGGCGCTAACCCCAAACAAACAGATGGATAGCAGCTCGCCATGGAGGTAAAACATGCTAAAAGAAATGTGTGGGATTCTAGCAGAGGAAAACCTTGTGGAGTTGTGGCAGCAGAAGCCTTGCGTGTATGATATGTCCTCCAGCTCTTACCATGATCGCATTAAAAAAGATGAAGCATGGAATAAAATGGTGGTGGAGTTGCAGCTGCCAGGTGAGCAACTAGCAGCTAGCAAACACACACACAGACACACCGTAGTATATAGTGCCCATTTTTGCTTATTTATGAATGTGACTCTCTATGTTGTGCTTCACGGTTGGAGAAGTAATAACCTGTGCAGCATCCTTGCACATTCAGTATGGGAAGCTATTGTATTATACGTCGTAGCCAGCTTGCCGAGACTTGCTTTTTATGGTAAAAGAATATTTATTAACATGTGAACATATGAATAAAAATGTGGAAAGTCTTTGGTGATTAGACCTCGTAGAGATGGTATGATTTAAGGGTGATGATGAATCCATAGTCGAATAGGGAACCCCCCAAAAGAAGAGTAAGAAGGGAGAGGGACAACCGACCATTTGACATGAATTGATCTTTACCTTACCAGCAGGCAACAGGCTTCTAATTAATAAGTAAAGAGAAAATGCGCAGCTACAGAAACATGCATAAAGCAAAATGTAAAAGACTATGTAATGGATATGTGCATAGTTAAGTTTTTGACAGAAATAAGCCCTGAATGAAGTTAGTACAGCTCTGATGAGAAATGTGTGTTAGGAATATGTCTGGAATGACAGCTAGGGAGCCACTAACTAGTAGATGATGACAGATGTATACTAAGTGTAGAAAAGGAAAGCAGCAGGAAATGTGTTGACGTATAGCCATCAAACATTATGAAAGCCAGAGATGAAGTAAGCTGTGATAAGAGAAATGATGGTGATATGCCAGAAAGGAAGGCTGAAAAGTGCATGCTTCTGCAGACCATGGGTGTCTATATGTAGAACATAATAAAAGGTCAATAAGGATCAAACAAAATAAAAGGTCATAAGACCAAACAAAAACTAATGTCATGAGACCAACTCTAATAAAATGGTTCAAGTAAAATAAGGTCTGGCGACCAAACAGAAATTAAAGTCAACATTGACAGACAGAAATTATTGTCCAACAACTGAAAATAAATTAGCGTGTATGAGCATGAGGTCCTGTAGACCTTGGGTGCACAGACTGGGGTCCTAAAGACCATGTGTAGAACAAACAAAAGGTCAGAAAAGACCAACAAAAATAAAAGGTCACAGACCGAACAGAAACTAAGGTCAGAAGACCAACTTAAATAAAATAGTTAAAGTAAAATTAGGTCCAATGACCAAACGAAAATTAAGTCAGCATGACAAACAGAAATTAATGGTCGCACGACCAACGAAAATTAAGTGTTGCATGGGGTCCCGCGGACCATGTATGAGCATTCAGGGAGCGGTCCCGAAGACCTTGGGTGTTGATGCATACACATGAGGTCCCACAGACCATGATGGAACATTTGCATAAGGTCTTGAAGACCATGGGTGTTTGTGCATACAGCATGAGGTCCCACAAACCGTGATTGTGCATTTGCGTGAGGTCCCAAAGACCATGTAAATGAGTGAGCAGCATGATAAATGCGAGCAAGGTTTACGAAGAAGTGAACCAATAGAATTATGTTAATGTATGACCAACTTGAATAGATGAGTGCAGCAGAATATGTCCCAAGACCAGCAGATAATAAATCAGCAAGACAGAAATTCTGATAAGATAACCAAGAGGACAAAATCATGTGTGAAGCATGATTGTGGATTATAAAGTGATAAAAGTGAGCAATTAGCAGACAAGCTGATGTTAGTGCATGCAGCATGTAGTAAGGGGGCCATGGATGACTGTGCATACAGCATGAGATCGCGTAGACCATGGGTGTAGTGGGAATATTTGACAAATGACAGCAAGCCAAACTGAATCAAGGCAGACAGCTTTTGGAATCATATAAACAAGTGCAAGGAAAAGAGGTCTGAACAGCAAGCATATATAGCACAATTAGCGATGTGACAACTAAACAGAAATGGCAAATGGCTGATGCAAGGCTGTGGCTCCGTCAAATATGATGGTGGGCAACAAGACAAACTATGACCAAGACTTGAGAGGTAGGAGATGAGAAGACCACAAAAGACCACCGCCAGCTATAGGAATGACTTAGCAAGAAAAAAGGGCACAGAGACTTGATTTATGAAACAGTGCTAATACAGGGCCATACCTGGCACCCCCCCAAAAACCCACAGTGGGTACTTTGCTAATCTGCTAATAGTAGAAAAATTCTGCCCTGCAATTATTGTGGCAGTTGAGATTTATGATGATTGAGATAGGGTCCCATATGGCCAAAACAGCTTGAAAAAGGTCAGATGGCCATGCTACTGGTTTTATTTGGTAGAAATTACTATGTTAAATGTTGCTGTTGGCCCTGGCTTCATATGAGAAGAGGAGAGTCCGCTAGCCACTAGGCTAATTTATGCAATTTAGAATGCCATAGGCTTGTGCTACAACATTAGCATGTAGTATTTGTGGGGAAAATGTGTCCAGTGGAAGACAAGTGCTATGTCTGTGAATGCTACGAGTTATGGTGAAGCCGATTATGTTTGAAATTGTCACTATTAAGCCATGTTTAATGTATTTTTGGTGTGTTTTGAATGAACTAAACAGGCACACCCTGACTAGTGTTTTTGAGGAGTAAAATTGTTTCAAATGGGAATAAGATCCCTGTCTTTGCATTTTGTTTTGATCACAGTCAGTTTTTCTTTTTTAAATGCTTGTGACATCACGAATGTAGCTCAACTTGGAACTGAAAATACAGAGATAAACATGGTGTATCACCAGATGTATTGCCCAATTGGACCTAATGGGTCTTTTATGATAAATGCCCTACCACTGTACTGGACAAGTGTCACGAAGAGGATTAGAGATTACATGGGCATCTTCAACAGTATACTGACAAACTGTAGGCAGTAGACGAATGATGCTCTTGACCACTGCTATACACGAATGGAAGATCTATGGCACAGTGACGTCAGCCGCATACGAGAGGGCGACCTCACGGCCATCTCGCTGAGCTCAAAATGAGTTACCAACTACTCTGCATGCCCTTAATGTGCGTGAGATTGGGAAATAGTCAGGCTGCCCTATGGGCTACTCCACATGACACGGACTGAGGCACGTTCCAGGCACTGAGTCATAGATGACATCGTAGAATTAGTGAATCTGTAACCGACAAAGACAGCTCAAAATACATAGTGATTACAACCGGGAACCTTGATTACCAGAACCCAGCGGTGTGTCATTAACACTGAACTGCAGTCAGTGTGAAAATGTGACAATTGTAAAACAGTGCAAGGGTTGAGGAAACTGCCCAGCACGCTGCCAGGACGGAGCTGCCATTGCAAGGGCCTCTTCAATCAGTGGTGTACAATAGAGCAAGCAGGATGATCGAGCCCCAGCCGTCATGACCACGATGTGCCTGCATCTGGTCCCACACCAGTAAGGACAGCTTCATCTGCAGGTCATGGGCTGTCGAATTCTTGAGTTTATTGCTTGACACTTACTGAAATATTCTGACTTTACCTTTTTATTACTGTATTTACATGCTGTTTATCCTGTTTTAAATATATTAATGGTAGTGTGTGCATTTACTACGTTCCTGTTTGCGTACAGTTTGGTCATTAATGGGGGCTGTGTGATTTGAAGTATTTGTAAGTTATGTAGTATGCCCTTTATACATATACATATATATATATACAGTACAGGCCATAAGTTTGGACACACCTTCTCATTCAATGCGTTTTCTTTATTTTCATGACTATTTACATTGTAGATTCTCACTGAAGGCATCAAAACTATGAATGAACACATGTGGAGTTATGTACTTAACAAAAAAGGTGAAATAACTGAAAACATGTTTTATATTCTAGTTTCTTCAAAATAGCCACCCTTTGCTCTGATTACTGCTTTGCACACTCTTGGCATTCTCTCCATGAGCTTCAAGAGGTAGTCACCTGAAATGGTTTTCCAACAGTCTTGAAGGAGTTCCCAGAGGTGTTTAGCACTTGTTGGCCCCTTTGCCTTCACTCTGCGGTCCAGCTCACCCCAAACCATCTCGATTGGGTTCAGGTCCGGTGACTGTGGAGGCCAGGTCATCTGCCGCAGCACTCCATCACTCTCCTTCTTGGTCAAATAGCCCTTACACAGCCTGGAGGTGTGTTTGGGGTCATTGTCCTGTTGAAAAATAAATGATCGTCCAACTAAACGCAAACCGGATGGGATGGCATGTCGCTGCAGGATGCTGTGGTAGCCATGCTGGTTCAGTGTGCCTTCAATTTTGAATAAATCCCCAACAGTGTCACCAGCAAAACACCCCCACACCATCACACCTCCTCCTCCATGCTTCACAGTGGGAACCAGGCATGTGGAATCCATCCGTTCACCTTTTCTGCGTCTCACAAAGACACGGCGGTTGGAACCAAAGATCTCAAATTTGGACTCATCAGACCAAAGCACAGATTTCCACTGGTCTAATGTCCATTCCTTGTGTTTCTTGGCCCAAACAAATCTCTTCTGCTTGTTGCCTCTCCTTAGCAGTGGTTTCCTAGCAGCTATTTGACCATGAAGGCCTGATTCGCGCAGTCTCCTCTTAACAGTTGTTCTAGAGATGGGTCTGCTGCTAGAACTCTGTGTGGCATTCATCTGGTCTCTGATCTGAGCTGCTGTTAACTTGCCATTTCTGAGGCTGGTGACTCGGATGAACTTATCCTCAGAAGCGGAGGTGACTCTTGGTCTTCCTTTCCTGGGTCGGTCCTCATGTGTGCCAGTTTCGTTGTAGCGCTTGATGGTTTTTGCGACTCCACTTGGGGACACATTTAAAGTTTTTGCAATTTTCCGGACTGACTGACCTTCATTTCTTAAAGTAATGATGGCCACTCGTTTTTCTTTAGTTAGCTGATTGGTTCTTGCCATAATATGAATTTTAACAGTTGTCCAATAGGGCTGTCGGCTGTGTATTAACCTGACTTCTGCACAACACAACTGATGGTCCCAACCCCATTGATAAAGCAAGAAATTCCACTAATTAACCCTGATAAGGCACACCTGTGAAGTGGAAACCATTTCAGGTGACTACCTCTTGAAGCTCATCGAGAGAATGCCAAGAGTGTGCAAAGCAGTAATCAGAGCAAAGGGTGGCTATTTTGAAGAAACTAGAATATAAAACATGTTTTCAGTTATTTCACCTTTTTTTGTTAAGTACATAACTCCACATGTGTTCATTCATAGTTTTGATGCCTTCAGTGAGAATCTACAATGTAAATAGTCATGAAAATAAAGAAAACGCATTGAATGAGAAGGTGTGTCCAAACTTTTGGCCTGTACTGTATATATATATATATATTTTTTTTTTTTTTGCAATAATGACCGAATTTCTTTAATTATTGTTTACATCATCGCCTATTCTTAGCATATAAATTACACATTGTGGAGGGAGCCCAAGACGTGCCTGACATGGCTGCTTTTGTATTACTGTTCATATGATAAATGACGACGCGGCAGGCAGATGGATGTAGGATGACACTGCAATAGAGGCTCAATATACATGAATACTTTTTTTTTCATTTAAAACATTCATATAATTACTTATTCATAGAGGCTAGCTGTACGCTATAGCTCAGCGAATTTAAGATATAAAATATTAGCAGATTTAAAGAACTGCCACCTGATGAACAGGTGATGTGAGAGCAGATACATAGACACGCATGCAAACTACACTGAGTTTCCTACAAGTAGAGGAAAGTGAGTTAATTTGAGTATGTAAATGAGTGCGTTTTTAATTGTTTGAGCTAGATAACAGTATATTCTATGGCGGTCACCAATAAAACCCATGCCGAGGAAATCGCTGAGGGGCTTTTATTTTGAAATGATACAGGAAGTGTGGTAAGATAATAGCATGATATGCACATAAATTTATTTTATTTATTTTTATGAATAAAGATGAAGAGAACAACTTGCTTTGCTTGAAATGAGCAAATACCATTGTAAAGCAGAGGGCATAATGTCCCTGCTTAATATGCTTACTTTGATGAAGCCCAATGACTACTGAAAATCAAGGCCTGCCGCTATTACAGTATTACGGTAATTGTTTTCCCATTAAAATGAGGGGCGACAGGAGAATGGAATAAATCACTTCACAATATTGATACAGTGATAATGTTTGTCTGCAGCACCGAATGGATTAGAAGACAGATAATATGTGACAGTGTTATGTGCAGCAGCCTGTTCTCTCTCACTCTCTCTCTCACTCTGTCATGCTTGTCTCCCTCCTCCCTCTAAGAGGCACAGTGAGCATAGAGACAGGGAAGGCATTGGCGCAAGGCACACAGACAGCAACTCAGGTATTGAGGAGTGCTTTTCTTCCTCCCTTCCTCCCCAAGCAGGTTCTTTTCCCCCATGCTCATTTAGGTGCTGGGGTTTTGTTGTTTTAGTTTGTTGTGTTAGTTTGGGCTGGAGATTCCCGGTAGTTACATTATTCGTCTCTTCTGTCTTCCCTCCTTTTGTTCCTTTTTGCCAGGGTCTCCAGTCCCTTTTGTTTGCCTTTAGTTTGTTTGCGCTTTTGTTTAATGTTTTGAGGTGACACAATAAAGCTGGTGGGTAAACTGTTACCTTTGGTATGTTGCAGCTCCCTGCCCCTATTGAGCCAGGTTTTGTTTGATTTGATTTGATTTATTTATTTGAACATGTTAAAAATAAAATAAAAATAAGCAATTGATTAAAACAATTTGAAAGAGAAGAAAACAATATATTCACATCTCATTTACATGTTCAAAAGGAGTAGGAAGAAGTATACACTTATCTGGTCCTACCCCTTGTTTACTCAATACTCATATCAATAATAATAATACTGTAATAACAACAACAATAGTAATGATAATAGTAACAATAATAACAACAACAACAAGCAACAACAACAAACAACAATAACGACTACAATAATGACAATGACATACGACAACAACAATAACAACAACAACAACAACAACATATAGATACACTCACTTACATATAACATATAAATTATGACTGTTGTAATCCCTCCTCCCTGTATTCCTTTCTGTTTGTATGAAGGCTGTAACATATTTGGGGGCTCATCCACTCTTGTTGTCTGCGCTGATGTTTGCAGTAATCCCACAGAACACGGATCGTCAGAGCTCAGAGGTATCTTTGGCTGACTCACTCACCAGAGGCGTGGGCCACTCGTCTTGGGGCCGAAACAGGAGGTAGGGTCCGTCAGTCCATCGATTGGGTTCAGCTAGGTCGGCTAGAGTCTTCCCTCGGGTCAGATCGTCAGCAGGGTTGGCCTCAGAGTTGATGTATCTCCAGGCTTCAGAGCCTGTGAGCTCCTGGATTTCAGCTACTCTGGTCCCCACAAAGACTTTGAACCAACATGAGTTGGACTGCAGCCAACTGAGCACCGTTGTTGAGTCAGTCCAAAGTACGGTCCTTCGGATAGGCAGAGTGAGTTCAGTTGTTATTTTCATGGCTAGTTGAGCCCCAGTAACGGCGGCACAGAGCTCCAACCTGGGAATGGAGTATTGCCTTCGTGGGACGACCCTGGACCTGGCCATTAGAAATACCAAGTTGACGTCTGTCTTCAGTGCGCAGGTATGCCACCGAGCCATAGGCTCACTCGGAGGCATTGCAGAAGATGTGGACATCATGGCTTGCATCAGGCTGATCCATGTGTGCAGGAACATAGCAACGAAGCAGACTTATCAATGACAGGGAAGAGAGTTCAGCTACCCAGGTGTTCCAAGCTGTCAGGAGCACCTCAGGAAGCATTGGGTCATCCCATTCTCTTGGCTTGTCCCACAGGCACTGGACGAGTACTTTGGCTTTCGTTGTGAAGGGAAGAAGAAGACCCAAAGGGTTGTACTGACTGGCCAAAACCCGGTAGACATTGAGCATGGTTGGTGGGCCACGGTCCACAGGCCGATGTTTGTAGCCGATGGTATTGGAGGGGCAGTACCATCTCAGCCCGAGTGTGGCCTCCTGCATGTCCACCCAATCCTGCGAGAGCCAGAGTTCTGTGTTGTCAGACAGTGCTTCCGGGGTTAGATGGCTGACCACAGATGGGACATTACTGGTCAACTGCCTGATCTCAAACCCACCAGATGAGAGGAGAGCTCGCAACTTGTCTAACAACTGCCTTGTTTCATCTGCTGATGGAACACTCTGCAGACAGTTGTCGACATAGAAACAACTCACCACTGAGAATCTGACGTCCTCATCTGGGCTGCTGTGGTCAGCAACGTGCCATTGAAGGGCAAAGGTGGCACAGCATGGTGAGCAGGTCGTGCCGCAGGGTAGCACTTGCCACTCATAGATGTCGGGGAGCATGTCTCTATCCAGGTTTCGCCACACAAACCTTAGGAGGGGCCTGTCTTCGGGCAGGAGCCGGACCTGGTGAAACATGCCCTTTTAATCCCCACTGATGGCTACACTGTGCTGGCGAAAGCGTAGCAGCACGCCCAAGATTGAGGGCCCGAGCGTAGGTCCAGGGAGGAGAGCATCATTTAGGTTGAGACCTCTAAACTCATAGGAGCAGTTAAAGACAATGCGATTCTTCTGGTTATGCTGCACCATGTGATGAGGTATAACCCATGACTCCCCACATTCCGCCATCTCTGAAGTGGGCAGCTTCACCACAGAGCCTGCGTCCTCAAGCTTCTTGATCTCCGCACAGTACGCTGCGGCCTTCTCCGGGTCCTTCAGGAGCCGCCTCTGTGTGCTCCTCAGGCTAGGCATTACTGCTTCGGGAAGGCCTGGAAGTGAGGAGCATTCTTCCGTCTGAGCAGGGGTGTGGCATAATGGTGGATCCCTTCCACCTCAACACGTACTGTTTTGCTCTCCAGTAGAGCAATAGCTTCTTGGTCCTCCTTCAATCTTGTTGCCAGCTTTTCATTTCTGAAAGGTAGAGTATCTACCTGCCAGAGACGCTCGACACTACGGAAAAGTTCTGTTGTGGCAGAGTTGGTGGAAGTAAAGAGGCAGCTTTGTGGCTGACAGTACTGTGGCAGTCCCCTAGCTGGGCCCTGCAGGGTCCATCCCAGCTTGGTTCTGATGGCTACAGGTCCCCCTGGTGGTCCACTTTGCACGGGCTCAATAGGTGTGATTAAGTGGGTCTGATCACTGCCGATGAGCAGCAGGGGACTGACTCTTGCAAAGGACTCAAGGGGCAAGCCTTTCAAGTGTTTGTACCTCCTCTGGAGGGTGGTCACTGGGTACGAATGATCAGCCAGGCCAAGCTGCTTGGAGGTGAAGGCGCCACAAATGTGGTATAACCGATGGAGATGAGAGGCAGGAGATATTTTGAAGGAGATCTTGGCCCCATGGATGGTCTCATTATCCTGCCTGACTGTTCTCAAGGATAAATCTGTGGGAGTGCCCTGCAGGCCTAGTTTGTCGGCAGCTGTAGACAGGAGCACTGTCCACTTTGAACCATCATCTAAGACCGCATATGTGTCTAAGGTGCTGTCCTGATGGTGCAGCTGGACCCAGATGACCTTCAGGAAGACTCGACTGCAGTGTGCTGGTCTGCCCACAGGGTTGTCTCTGTGGTTCTGCCAGCGTTATCCTTCATGTTCACACCATGCAGAATCTGAAGGTGCTTCTCCTGACAGGTATTACCAGGCTTCTTCAAGTTGCACTGCTTAGGTAGGTGTGCTCTGCCGCACCTAGGGCATCGCTTGTTCTCCTTTAGCCAGTTGGTGATCTGTTCCAGAGTGAATGATTTGAAGATGGTGCACTGGCTGAGGAAGTGATCGTTACCATTGCAATAGGGGCAGAAAGGGTTGGGCTTGTGCTTCTTCCCTTTCTCCACAGTAGGGGACTTGTCAGGTGGAGCAGGCTTTTCTTTCCTTGGGAGACTCTCAGAGCCGTGAAGGATGGTTGCTGCCCAAGGTTTGGCTGAGGGCTCCTTCCGCCGCACCTGCTTGTGGCCAGGCTTCTCCTTCCTGTCACCAAGCTGCTCCTCATGACCTTGACACCATGTCTCATACTCTAGCCACTTGGAGAACTCAAGGAGAGTGTAGATGTTCCCTGGCTTGTGAAACATATGTCTGCGGAAGGCTGCCCGCAGCTCAGGAGGTAGTTTTCCCAGGAGCCTTGCTACGTGTGAACCACATTTGAGTTCTACATCCCCCTCAGGGCCAAGAGTTTGCAATATGCCCACCAGGGCACGGATCTGTAAAGCGAACCTCTCAAAAGCCTCAGTGTCTCCTCGCCTGATGTCTGGAGAATCCATCACCTGAGCAATCTTCTTCAAGGCCAGCAGATGGGGTTGCACATACCTTTTGTTAAGCGCTGCCATGGTATCAGAATAAGGGACAGGTGAGTTCAGGTAGGAGTCGGCAATTAGGCATGCCTCCTCCAGTTTTAGGTGGTCCACAAGGATCTGATACTTGAAGAGCTCAGTGCTGTCAGGTGGTAGGAGATTCTCCAAGGCGATTTTAAGTCGTGCAAATTCTCCAGGGTCTCAATGGACAAAGGCGGGTATGGTTGGCTTCGGTCCTCGGTAGCTCCTCTCCGGGCCCACGGATGGTGATGGCTGTGCGTGCCCCTGCAGTGAATGAACTTGAGTATGTGGCCACTGTGGGGTGTGATGTTGAGAGGCAGGCATTGGCTGAGCATAAGTCGGCCTAGGTTGGACGGCAGGCTAAGGATAGGCCGTACGCATAGAATATGAAGGTGTCGCCCAAGACGGTTGCTGCGGGTAGGTGGATCAGCCCTGAGGAGGAAGGCTGTGATGCAGGGGTAGGGACTGATAGGTCCCGGATGCAGTAAAGTTGGCTGGATCTGGGTACCCCTGAGGTGACTGCAGCTTATCATAAGGTGAGTGGCATGTGACCTGCTGCAACAGACGGGGCTCTGGCCTGGTTGTGGATGGGGAGGTAGTAACGCAATGACGAAGTAACTTAAGTGGCACAGCAGTCAAACATGGCGTCCCTCCGATTACTCTTGCTCTCATCATGTCGTCAATTGGGCGTTTGCGGGCATACGGGTGCGCGCGTGCACGCGCATACATGTGCGACTAATGGAGAAGTCCGCCTAGCCACTCTTGGACTTTATTACACATTGTAACTTTTTTTCTTTCCCGGAGTTAATTGATGCATAGCTTGACACCACGGATTGTTGCTTTGATACTTTGGATTGTTTGCCATCAGCTTGTATTGCCTGCTTTCGTGTGCTTTTTGTAATTTTTGTGCACACGTTTTTGGACGCTTAGGTTGTACGGCTGTCTGTGCCATTTTTCTTTGTGTGCAGTGCCAGATTTTTTTTTTCTCAGCCTGTCCCTTTTTCCCTTCAACTCAGCGAGGTTTTCTGTGGTCGGTTTTTGGTGCGCTGTGATTTTTGGCTATGGAGTTTAATCTTGATGAATTTGTGGCACACCCTAGCCTTGTTAAATTGCATATGTGCACAAAAGAGCAATTTACTGTTATTGCTGATCATTCTGATGTCACTGTGCCTAAACAGGCGAAAAAGCAAGTGATAAAGTGAGAGATATTGAGTGTTTTGTCTAACAAAGGGGTTTTGCCTTCCACCCCCAGTGTGTCGACAATGAGTTTGCCTGCCAGACAACAATATCCTGGGGAACAGCTCCGTTTTAAGGAGTTAGAAGTTGAAATGCGTCGTTAAGTGATAAAAGAAAAAGAACTGGAAAATGAATTGGCATTATGACGACTGGAGATTTAGTCCATGGGCCAGAGCCCAAAATTTCACTTGTCGGTACCACTAAAGGTGTCAAAGCTTACTTATACTTTTTGAAAAGATCTATGTCTGTAGATGATATTTTGGTATGATAGCCCTTCCTGAGTGGTAGCTGTATCATAGTTATCAGCTCATGAAGTTTACTTACCCCCTCAGGAAATTGCATTTCAGATGCTGGTGCATATCCTGCTTTAGACTCACGTAGAAGACATCTGTCAATGTTTCACAATATTGTCTTGGTATCATTTTAAAGGGGAGTATGTTATCTTTCAGTCAAGTTAAAATGTGAATCTTTCTGACCAATATAGAGGTCACTGGAGCTCTTTGAACAGTCAACAACACACATTTTTACACAATTTTCGCCTAAATGATATGATATCTTTTAGCCTTGTGTCATCTAGGAGCAACAGGGACACAAAATACAAAATGTACAACACTCTCAGGACCATACGGATTCAGGAAATGTAGAATATGCCTATACTATTTCTTGTCAGGGGTGATTGTGAGCCTTAAATTAGAAGAGCACTACTAGGCTCCTATTAAACTATACAGAACAGCCACTAGGATAATGTCACAAAGTGGTCTGTCTTTATCATACATATACAGGACATAAAGGACACCACAATGAGATAAGGAACCACTTAGAGTTTTATAAACAACCTATTACACAGAACAACATTATACACAAAATTAACACCCCATAATGTCACTCAAACTGCTCGTCTCTCTCATCCTCTGACTCCTCGAGTACTAACTTGCACATATCTGTGCATGCCAGTCCATTTGATAAGCATGTGCAGCTTGGCATTTTGCATGAATGGACACACTTGCATGTTAGCAATTCCAGGACTACATCTGGTGCAGGTGGGGAGCGCATCCAGTAAATTGCCAGCTTGCCCTCATCTTCTTTCCATCCATGTTCTGTAGGACTTGGGACCCCACTACAGACTCTCTTCCAGATTGCTGCCTCCAACTGAGCTTGCCAGCTTGCTGATGTTCACATATCATGTGCGGTTCTGTGTCCCACACTTCATGTAGATGGGACAGGTGATGTCCTTCTGGAAGGCAAGACAAAGCACCATGACATCAGTATCCTCTGCTGTGATGATGACTGCTTTTGAGCCCATGTTTGCAGCATCTGAAGCATGCAGGAGCAGGCGAGTGTCAGCTTCTTCATGTGTGGATTACAGTTCTGCTACTTCTCCACACCCACCATCTGTCAGCCTATAGCAGGTTTCCTCATAGGTCGTGTACAACACTTTGCCATGCAGCCTCTCTCTGTATTGTGGGAGGTTCCACTCTTCCAACAGAAACTTGATGAGACTGGACTTGTTGGAAGGACTGCACAGGAAAGTTCTCCACTGCTGTACGTGGTGTCCTCCTGCCAGGTTCTTGTATTGGACAGTAGTGTCTGCGGTTTAGTCGGTAGCCGGTTTAGAGTGACTCTGCCACCTGTCCAAAGGTTTTGTTGTTGCCATTCATTTTCTGGACCAGGTTCATGCCATCAATGATGGAAGTGGATGGTTGGGATCTGTTCTGCAGGAGACACATTCTTTTCCAGCTCTCTGGCAAGTGCAGCCTTGTTTGTTTTACGTAGAGACCCATCAGCATTTGCAAGTGCCCATGGCAGTGAGCCCAGTGGGTGGGCAAGGACATCTTTCATGTCTATCTTCCTGCTTTCAGCCAACAGGATCATGTGGCTGAACAGGTTTCTGTCTGCCCTCAGCACCATATCCTACCCTTTCTTTCCTTTAGCATTTTTTGTGCTGACACTGGAGAATGTCTTCAGGCTTTGCTTGGTCATCTTGTCATGAAATTTTAAAGATGGTGGGTCCTCATCTAACCTTGTTTGTTTGAATGCCTGGTATGCCTCTTCTCCTATCTCATGAGCTCTCAGGAGATCTCTTGTCACATCAGGTGGAGCCATGGAGCCAGTGGACACGCTAACCAGATCGTTCTCATCAGGGGACATAGGATTGAACCACTTGTTCTGCATAAGGCCAAGAAGAGACTGGACATTTGCTTCATCTCTCTTGATTCTTGAACGCTGTAGATCTGGATGGGACAGTTTGGACGTGCCTTGAACTTGCCAAACTGGCAAGCTCAGTTGGAGACAGCCTCTGTGACAGCCTAATTGGCTTACACGCCTTCACTGGCTGTGACACTGTCAGTGCATTCGCTGGCTGGGGGAAGCTGAATGCCCTGAAGATGGTGAAGAAGGATACTTCCTACCAAGAAACCTTCAGTGGACTAGGGCAGTCATGGGATGTGAGTGAGGAGCTGTTCCAGGGAATTGCAGAGTTTACATGTCACATGTACGCTGCTAACAGCAGCACGGTAGAGGTGAACCAACTGCGCTACCAGCTCTTCTGTACCAAAAGGGGAGAGGTCAAGTCAAGCCAGCTGCCACCATGTAGAGACTGTCTCTTCCTGCATGTTGAACGAGCCAACTATCAGGCAACAATCTGGAAGAGCAGTCTGCAGTCTAACCCTGTGGTCCCAAGTCCTACAGAGCATGGATGGAAAGAAGATGAGGGCAAGCTGGCAATTTACTGGATGAGCTCCCCACCTGCACCAGATGTAGTCCTGGAATTGCTAACATACAAGTGTGTCCGTTCATGCAAAATGCCAAGCTGCATATGCTTATCAAATGGACTGGCATGCACAGATATGTGCAAGTTAGTACTCGAGGAGTCAGAGGATGAGAGAGACGAGCAGTTTGAGTGACATTATGGGGTGTTAATTTTGTGTATAATGTTGTTCTGTGTAATAGGTTGTTTATAAAACTCTAAGTGGTTCCTTATCTCATTGTGGTGTCCTTTATGTCCTGTATATGTATGATAAAGACAGACCACTTTGTGACATTATCCTAGTGGCTGTTCTGTATAGTTTAATAGGCGCCTAGTTGTGCTCTTCTAATTTAAGGCTCACAATCACCCCTGACAAGAAATAGTATAGGCATATTCTACATTTCCTGAATCCTTATGGTCCCGAGAGGGTTGTAGATTCACATTTTAGCTTGACTGAAAGATAACATACTCCCCTTTAAAATGATACCAAAGACAATATTGTGAAACATTGACAGATGTCCTCGGTGTGCCAAATGTTTAGCTATGCCTCTGCCTCCTTTAGCGACAATGGTAATTGTAATAAGTGTAGCTTATTTGCTGCGTTGGAGGCGAGGCTTAGTGAATTAGAAGTGGGGCTCTGCACCATGGAAAACCATTCAGTAGCTACGGTAGTTAGCCAGCCCCCTGTATCCGGTACGGAGCCACATAGCATAGCCTCCGCTAGCGGTCCTCCGGTAACACCCGTTCAGCCGGGAGGTTGGGTAACTGTTCACCAGAGGCGCAGCTCCAAGCCGAAGCCCACAGCTCACCACCAGCCTGTTCACGTTTCCAACCGCTTTTCCCCACTCAGCGACACACCCGCTGAGGATAAAACTCTGGTTATTGGCAGCTCTATTCTGAGGAACGTGAAGTTAGCAACACCAGCGGCCATAGTTAAATGTATCCCTGGGGCCAGAGCGGGCGACACTGAGTCAAATTTAAAACTGCTGGCTAAAGCTAAATGTAGATTCAGTAAGACTGTTATTCACGTCGGTGGCAATGACACCCGGTTACGCCAATCGGAGGTCACTAAAATTAATGTTGCCTCGGTGTGTGAATATGCTAAAACGATGTCGGACTCCGTAGTTTTCTCTGGACCCCTCCCAAATCTGACCACTGATGACATGTTTAGCCACATGTCATCATTTAATCGCTGGCTGTCCAGGTGGTGTCCAGCAAACAATATGGGTTTCGTTAATAATTGGCAAACTTTCTGGGGAAAACCTGGTCTTATTAGGAGAGATGGCATTCATCCCACTAGTGTTGCTTTTGGCGGCCTGTTTTAATTTTAGTTTTAGTCTAGTCTTTGTGTTAAACTGTCATTTTAGTTTTTATTAGTTTTAGTCACGTTCATACTCTTTTTTGTCTAGTCAAGTTTCAGTCAACTAAAAGTCTGAGCATTTTAGTTTTATTTTAGTCAGAATAATCCATGACTATTTTCGTCTCGTTTTAGTCGACAAAAACTGATGACCTTTTAGTCTAGTTATAGTCAATGAAAATTGTATTTTAGTCTCTTTTTAGTAATGCAATTCTATTATACCCAGTCGATATAGTATAAGTACCTAGTATAGTATAACCAAACCAAAATTTTCTTTTCTAAATTAGCTCCTATAGTTAGAGCGAAATATATATTTATTTATACAACAGTTAGTTCCGACCGAGTAATTTGATTGGACGAGAGGCATTCTGTGAGTGCTGATATAGAGTATAACATCACTGGGACTTGTAACAGTAAAATCACTCCGCTCACAGGTGTTATAAGTAAGGGATAATGTATAATGAGCCGGTGAATACTGGGAAAATAACTCCCGACAGGGGAATAGAACCCCGACGCGCACCCTGCCCTGCCGGCAACGGCTGAATCTCCTTGTCAGGGCAGCGTCCCTAGCAATGCTGGGCTACATAGCAACGGTCATTACACAGTAATATCAGACCTCTGAATGCCGCGACTGACCAATCAGAATACAGCATTTAATAGAGCCATGTAATAAATATAAATACAGCCGTTAATTAACTGTCACACTCGCTACATTGACAGAAACTGACACTAGCGTTACACCAAGAAGATGGATATTTTCCCCAAAATTACATTTGAATTAAATTATAAGTGGTCGTCAGGAAAGGACGAGGAAAAGGAAAGCCAGGACTCTTCTGTGCAGACCTCCAGGTGTGTTTGTGTAACATCAGACGATTAAGCAATAACGGTCAGGAATTATCAATGATCATCTGATGAGGTACTGATGAGGATGAGGGAGAGTGGAAGCTGAATCCGGCCGTGCCAACATCCAGGTTTGCCAACGTTTCATCAGCCGAACTGGACGAAGTTACACAGTTGCAGTTCAATGTAAATACAAAGTAGCTTGTGAGTTCCTGGTGTGTGTTCCGCGTTGCCTGGCAACAGACTGGGGGAACTGTTTTTTTTTTCGCGGAGCTACATAACATACTTAAATAATTTATTTCATTACCTTTTGTTAACATTTCCTTACTCAGCATTGCTGTTTAAGCTGTTGTTGAACTGTTGTATAAAAGCAATATCACATGAGAGCGAGTGATGTTGTACTGTATATCGTCACGGCTGTAATCCGTCTGCGCAGTGCGACGCACAGCCTAGGAAACAGAAAAACTGCAAAATAATAATAATAACGCGACTAAACATTATAACGTTATTTCATCTCGTCTCGTTTTGGTAAACGAAAATGAAGAGACATTTTAGCAGAGGTTTTATTTTGTAAACCACTTTTAGTCTCGTTTTTATTCGTCAACAATATTGCATTATATATTTAATTATAGTTATCGTCACATGACCACCATTTACGTTGCGTCTCGTCTTGTTTTCGTCACGTGATAAAGGTTCGTTGACGTCAATATTTAATCATACTTTTCGTTGACGAAAGCAACACTACACCCCACTTTGGATGGAGCTGCTCTCATTTCTAGGAACCTGGCAAATTTTATTAGTAATTCAAATCCCTGACAACCCAGAGTTGAGATTAGGACTCAGAGTCACAGTCCTATACGCTTCTCTGAGCTTCTAGTGCAATTACCCACCCATAGTTTTCATAGTTTTCATAGTTTTATACAAACGGTTTCTGTCCCCCGACCACCTAAATTATCTAAATCTAAAATTAAACAAAGAGGAGTTGTGCATAACAACCTCATAAAAATTAAAACCTCTTCTGTGACAGAAACACAAAACAGGAGAATTAAATGCGGACTGTTAAATATCAGGTCTCTATCGTCTAAAGCAGTAAACGAATTAATTTCAGATAATCATATTGATTTACTCAGTCTAACTGAAACCTGGCTGTGTCCAGATGAATATGTTTGTCTAAATGAATTCACTCCTCCCAGTCATAATAATACCCACATTCCTCGAGGCTGTTTCTGAATTCTCAGAGTTTTTATCCAGTTTAGTTCTTAAATCAGATAAAGTTATTATTGTAGGCGATTTTAACATTCATGTCGACGCTGATAATGACTCCCTGGCTACCGCGTTTATCTCATTATTAGACTCCATTGGCATCAGTCAGGGTGTACATGAACCCACTCACTGTTTTAACCATACCCTCGATCTAGTTCTGACATATGGAATTGAAATTGATAACCTAACAGTCTTTCCACAGAATCCATCGCTATCGGATCATTATTTGATTACTTTTGATTTCTTTTTACTCGATTACATGCCACTCAGCAACAGTTGCTATACTAGATGTTTATCAGATAGTGCTGTCGCAAAATTTAAGGAAATGATTACTCCGTCGTTAAATTCAATACAAAGTCCTTCAGTAACAGAGGTTTCCCATGCCGACTTTAACCTCTCCCGAATTGATCATCTTGTCGATAGCGCCGTAGGCTCGCTGCGAACAACACTCGACTCTGTAGCTCCTCTTAAAAAGAAGTTAACAAAGCAAAGAAAGTTCGCTCCTTGGTATAACTCTCAAACCTGTAAGTTAAAACAAATATCGCGAAAATTTGAAAGGAATTGGCGATTAACCGAACTGGAAGAATCTCGTTTAATCTGGGCAGACAGTCTCAAAACTTATAAGAGGGGCATCCGCAATGCCAGAGCAAACTATTACTCAACATTAATAGAAGAAAACAAGAATAACCCCAGGTTTCTTTTCAGCACTGTAGCCAGGCTGACTGAGAGTCAAAGCTCTATTGAGCCTTGTATTCCTTTAGCCCTTAGCAGTAATGATTTTATGAGCTTTTTTAATGACAAAAAACTATTAGAGGCAAAATTCATGACCTCCTGTCCTCAGATAGTACCTATCTAAACTCAAACACAGCTGTAAGACCTAATATATATTTAGATTGTTTCTCCCCAATTTCAATTTCAAACAGGCTATGTTTCACAGTCTTTTAAGGTAGCTGTAATTAAACCTCTCCTAAAAAAGCCCACCGTGGATCCAGAGGTGTTAGCCAACTATAGACCAATATCTAATCTTCCCTTTCTTTCAAAGATCCTTGAGAAAGTAGTCGCAGACCAGCTGTGTGATTTTCTCCATGATAATAATTTATTTGAGGAATTTAAGTCAGGATTTAGAGTGCATCATAGCACTGAGACAGTACTAGTTAAAATTACAAATGACCTTCTGATTGCTTCAGACAAAGGACTCATCTCTGTACTTGTTTTATTAGATCTTAGTGCGGCGTTTGACACTATTGTCCATCAAATTCTGCTACAGCGACTGGAACACACTGGCCTAAAAGGTTCTGCACTAAGCTGGTTTAAATCTTATTTATTTGATCGTTTTCAGTTTGTTCATGTTCATAATGAATCATCCTTACGTACTAAAGTTTGTTTTGGAGTTCCACAAGGTTCTGTCCTCGGACCAATCCTTTTTACGCTATATATGCTTCCTTTAGGTAACATCATTAGAAATCACTCTGTAAATTTCCATTGTTATGCTGATGATACACAGTTGTATTTATCTATGAAGCCAGAAGAAAGTAATCAATTAACTAAACTTCATAATTGCCTTAAAGACATAAAAACCTGGATGAGCACCAATTTCCTGATGTTAAATTCAGACAAAACTATTATTTTTATTTTTATTTTTATACTGTTCTTGGCCCCAAACAACTCAGAGACTCTTTATCTGATGACATAGTTTCTCTAGATGGCATTGCTCTGGCCTCTAGCACTACCGTAAGAAGCCTTGGAGTAACATTTGATCAAGATTTGTCTTTTAATTCTCATTTAAAACAAATCTCATGGACTGCATTTTTTCATCTGCGTAATATTGCGAAAAGTAGGCCTATCCTGACCCGAAAAGATGCAGAAAAATTGGTCCACGCTTTTGTTACCTCAAGGCTGGATTACTGTAACTCTCTATTATCAGGTAGCTCTAGTAAGTCCTTAAAAACTCTCCAGCTAATTCAGAATGCAGCAGCACGTGTACTAATAGGAACTAAGAAACGTGATCATATTTCTCCTGTTTTAGCTTCTCTGCACTGGCTCCCTGTAAAATCCAGAATTGAATTTAAAATCCTACTGTTAACTTATAAAGCTCTAAATGGTCAGGCTCTGTCATATCTTAGAGAGCCCATAGTGCCTTATTATCCCACCAGAACACTGAGCTCTGAGAACGCAGGGTTGCTCGTGGTCCCTAAAGTCTCCAAAAGTAGATCAGGAGCCAGAGCCTTCAGCTATCAGGCTCCTCTCCTGTGGAATCATCTTCCTGTTGCGGTTCGGGAGGCAGACACCGTCTCCACATTTAAGACTAGACTTAAGACTTTCCTCTTTGATAAAGCATATAGTTAGGGCTGGCTCAGGCTTGCCTTGTACCAGCCCCTAGTTAGGCTGACTTAGGCCTAGTCTGCCGAAGGACCCCCTATAATCTCTCTCTCTCACTCTCACTCACTCACTCACTCACTCACTCTCTCTCTCGTGTCCTATTACTGCATCTTGCTAACTCGGCCATTCTGGATGTCACTAACTCGGCTTCTTCTCTGGAGCCTTTGTGCTCCACTGTCTCTCAGGTTAACTCGTATTGCAGTGGTGCCTGGATAGTGTGACGTGTGTGGTTGTGCTGCTGCCGTGGTCCTGCCAGATGCCTCCTGCTGCTGCTGTTATCATTAGTCATACTTCTACTGTTATTATACACATATGATTATTGTCACACATGTATACTATCAGATATTAATATATTATTATTAATTATAATATTATTACTTTCATTAATGTTGTTGTAAGTTACTGTCATTACCGTCTGTCCTGCATCTCTCTCTGTCTCTGTCTCTTTCTGTCTCATTGTGTCATACGGATTACTGTTAATTTATTGTGTTGATCTGTTCTGTACGACATCTATTGCACGTCTGTCCGTCCTGGAAGAGGGATCCCTCCTCAGTTACTCTTCCTGAGGTTTCTACCGTTTTTTTCCCCCGTCAAAGGGTTTTTTTGGGGGAGTTTTTCCTTATCCGCTGTGAGGGTCCAAAGGACAGAGGGATGTCGTATGCTGTAAAGCCCTGTGAGGCAAATTGTGATTTGTGATATTGGGCTTTATAAATAAAATTGAGTGACTGATTGAATTGACTTACATCAATTGTTGACTGTGTTGGTCCCTTTCAGTGCACGAAAGCTGGGAACAAGTTCCTTTTGACCATTATGTGCTCTGCAACCCGGTTTCCTGAAGCCATTCCCATGCGCAAGATCACAGCTCCATCTGTAATGAAAGCGTTTTTGAAGTTTTTCTCTTTGTTTGGGTTGCCTAAAGTAATACAAACTGATCAGGGATCCAACTTCATGTTGCAAATTTTTGCACAAGTGATGAAACAACTTGACATCACTCACTGTTTTTCGAGTGCATATCACCCAGAGAGTCAGGGCGCGCTTGAGCATTTCCATCACTTACTGCCTGGAGTCCAGTAAGGAATGGGATGAGGGTGGCCATCTCCTCCTTTTTGCTGTTTGTGAGGTGGTTCAAGAGTCCCTGGGTTTTAGTCCAGCAGAGCTGGTGTTTGCACACACAGTGCATGGCCCACTCAAACTTTTGCAGGAGAAATGGCTGGGTGATAGCAAGCCACAGAATTGGCTTGACTGCGTCAGCAATTTTCGTGTTAAGCTTCACCGTGCTTGTGAATTGGCGAAGCAGAACATGTCTGGTGCTCAAAAGAATGAAGCGGTGGTTTGATAGAGATTCTAAAAGCAGATCTTTCAGTCCTGGCGACAAAGTGTTGGTGTTGTTGCCTGTTCCTGGTTCAGCTTTGCAGGCCCGTTACAGCAGCCCCTATGTAGTTCAGGAAAAAGTGAGTGAGCAGGATAACATAGTTGCTACACCAGACTGTCGACGGCGGAGTAGACTGTGCAACGTTAACATATTGAAGCCCTACCTGGACAGAGAATCTATCCCTTTGTCTTCTGTTAGTGCAGATGGCAAAACTGTTTTGGCGCTGTCCAGTGCTGAATGCATTAATGAGGCTCAGGTAGCCAGAGCGCTGTCCAGTGTTGATCCCACGGAGACACCGGTGATTTTAGCCGTGTCTGATGTGGAGGATGTTGTTGGCCCGTCCAGTGTTGCTGTTCACGGACGGTTAAATAACTCTGAAATGTTGTTCAAGCTTGATGAGTGTTTTCCACATTTGACTCAGCTTCAACATGAGGATGTGGTCAGTGTAATAAAACCTCACACTATTCTGTTTTCAGATGTGCCGCCTCAGATCCATGTGATGCAACATGACAGCAATGTGGGAGACTCTCTGCCGATAAAGCAGTATGCGTATAGAGTCAATCCCGATAAGCACCTCTGTTTACAACAGCAGGTAAATTATATGCTGGAGAACGGTATTGCAGAACCTCTGAGGCTCTCGCGCTCATCTTGGCCCTTAAATATTTTGAGGTTCATGTCGGCTCTGCTAGTGTGCCCGTTGTTGCTTACACTGACCACAATCATCTGTCTTTAATAATCAGATGCAAAGCACCAATCAGCGGCTCATGCGTTGGGCACTCTTTTTACAGTCTGTCATTGTGGAGGTCAGGCACATCAAAGGGCGAGAGAATGTCCTGGCCGACACATTGTCACGATGTTAGTTGTTTATGCATGAATGATGTCCGTGGCGCTCCCCCAATTCATGTTTTTAGGGTGGGGGTGTTGTGCGCACCTGAGTGCAGATTAGAGAGAGAGGAGGAGGTGATAAGAGGGACAGGGAGTGTAGAGACAGGGAAGGCATTGGTACATTACACACAGACAGGAACTCAGGTATTGAAGAGTCCTTTTCTTCCTCCCTTCCTCCCCAAGTAGGTTCTTTTCCCCCATGCTTGTTTAGGTGCTGAGGTTTTGTTGTTTTAGTTTGTTGTGTTAGTTTGGGCTGGAGATTCCCGGTAGTTACGTTATTCGTCTCTTTTGTTTTCCTTAGGCTTAATTCATGTTTTAGGTAGTTTAGGGGGAGACACTGGGAGCGACGGCCCACTGAGTGGTTGGCCCAGGCGGCTGTTGATCGGATAGCTTAAACAGCCGGCTCTCTTGCCGTGAGGGATCGGGTGCACCGGGGCTGACAGGCTGGAGGCAGAATGAAAGCGCTGGTTCGGGGTGGACGCAGGCTGCAAGTGGAGGCCGGCTGCATGTGGAGGTCGGCTGCTTGAGGCCTGCAATGGTGAGGATGCTGACAAGGCAGAGGCTGAGGCATATCCAGGGACTGAAGCAAAGTGTGCACGGAATAGGCCGGGAGCCAGGTCCACCCCTCAGGATGTTTTTTGCTACTTTTTTTTCACTATTATTTTTAGTTATCCCATACCTTGGGCCATCACAAGTTGATAAGGAGCACCCTCAACTCAGGGCCGTTGGGTCTCAGGGGCCAAAAAAAACCCTTTTTGGGGAAAGTTTCTGGTGAAATGATGTCATTGCAAATATTAAGGTACTGCAACTGCATAAATGGTCAGAAAAGTCTCAAATTCTGCATGGTGTGTCCTGACCCATTGGGGAAACTAGCAGAATAAGATTCTGGGGCTTTCTGCCTTTCTATTTTCAAATATCACCCTCATCATACCCCAAAAGACAAAAAAATGTCTGTCTGCCTGACAAATTATCATCATAAGTGATTATTTTCAAGTATTTTATTACACATCTCACTGCCTCAGATGTATATGAAAAACTTCCCAAGTTTATAAGCTTCAATTTAAGCCCAAGATGACCTTTCTATCTAGAAGATTACACCTGCTATGACCAAAGTTCTCCACTGTATCTCAAATCGGAGAAAACAGAACTTTCAAGCATTAACCTTCCAAATGGGATTAAGCTTATTTCTTGCATCTAAATAATATCTCAAATAATATCTTAAACAATAGTTGAGACTTGAGTTATGTACTGTTATACTATCTGGAGTGAATTACATGAAAAGTGAATACTATATGGTATATGCCCCCCCAGGAAGACTGGGGTATCAAGATGCAACATAAAACAACACACTGACCAGGTTACACACATCAACACACTAACCAACCAATACGCTAACCCTGTCACACGTCACAACCCACCTATAGTTATTCAGCAAAGACATCTTGGTGGTAAGTTAATCTTATTTTCTGGCTATAGAAAGAGATTGAGAGCATTATTGATGTCAATGGGCCTACCAATAAGAATTTGTAACTGAAAGGTTAGCTAGCTAGCTATATTTTTCTCCTAACCAGGCAATGAATTGTTGTTTCTTTCTGTTGTCGTTCTTTTTTTCAGAATGGTAAAAGAGATGAGACAGGGACTAGGGTGCATATGAGTGTAAGGGGGGAAGGAGCTAGCTAGGTAAAGTTAATACTACTGGTAGTTGGCTAATGTAATATATAGAACAGTATGTGTTGTTGTTTCTCCTAACCAGGCAATTAATTGTTGTTTCTTTCTGTTGTCGTAATCTGATTTATGTAAGTTGAGTTTGATAAACTTTGCAAAATGTTTATAATATATTATAGGATTTAGTCACCCAAACCAGCAGTTGAGAGGGAGACAGCCTACAGTCAACAACAGTATACCGATGCCTGAAAAAATCGCCCTGTTTTTCACAACCCAACCCAATGTTGGAAGGTATGTCGCGTGTGTGTGTGTGTGTGTGTGTGTAACAATATTTCACTGTTGTAATGAATATAATGATTTTCTGATAGTTGCAACATGCCAAAGAAACGACAAGATGATGAAGACTGGACAGCAGGCCAGAGTTCTTCAAAGAGGAAGAAAAATCAGCCCCCACCTCAGCCATCTCTGGAAAACTGCATCCTGCATGGTTGCAAGGGGACAGTAAATGACAAGTTCATACCTTTGTCTTCTAAGGCTGATCCACTGAGTGCATTTACTGCTATCCATGATATGAAAAAGAAACTTCAGACACAAACGTTTGACTGTGGTGGTATGCAAGATGTTTGTGAATCAATTCCTGATGAATTGTCTTCTGATTGTGGGTATCATAAACACTGTCGACGCATGTTTTTCTGTAATGCTAACCGTGCTTTAAGCAAATGTCAAGCAGAAAATGACTCCACTAGACTGACATGTGAGCATGTGGATTCCTCAGTTTTGTTTGGCAGTTATTGCATATTCTGCAGAAGTAGCACAGTGAAGAAAGTGTCCGGTAACAGATATAGCTTGCAGAAATTCCAATCAAATGCATACAAGAATATAGATAAAAAAGCAATGGAACTCGGTGATGAAGACTTGTGCAAAATCAGGGGAGTTGATCTATTTGCCAAGGAGGCACAGTTTCATGATTGCTGTCGCAAGCAGTACTTAGTAAAGCGAGCACTTCAGCTGCAGCATCTGAAAGAGCTACAAAGAAGGCACTGATCAGCAAAGCTTTCACTCGGGTGCATGACCATATAAAAACTGAAGTTATCGAAAAGGGCCAGGTTATTAAACTAGCTCATCTCACAGTTTTGTATAATGAAACCTTGACAGAATTCGGAGAAGCAGCTGTCGCTACCGAGATCACAAGCCATAACCTGAGACAAAAAATTGAATGCTGCCCTGATCTCAAAGATTGTACTTCTCATTTTGCCCATTCAAAGATACATTTTTATTTTGTAAATCCCTAGAATCCATGAAGACGACAGTGCGTTCAGCTTATGATTTGGGAATTACTGATTGGAGTAAAGAGGTCAGCCATGATCTTCACAAGAAAATCTTAACAGCCTTCAAAACCTCTGAACCACTACCTTGGCCTCCAAGGGCTCATGATCTCCATGATCCAAATGAGGAGATTCCTCCTGAGGTTTTACAATTTGTTTTAAACCTCATCTGCGGAGATAAGAAGCCCTCATCTCGGGAGGAAAGTCTGGCATCCTCCATTTCTCAAGACATCTGCAGAGCAGTTACGTCAGGTCAATGGAAGATGAAAAAACACATCTTGCTATGTATGATACTACGCCATCTCTTAGGATCCAAGAGCATCACCACTCTGATAAATAGGCTTGGTCACTGTGAGTCATACACATACTCAACTGAACTTGAAACGGCTCTGGCAAATGCAATCGTGGAAAGTGCTTCATTAGTCAGCAACTCAGATGTTATCAAGAGGCAACCTGATGGAGCAGTCTTCCACAGTGACTGGGACAATTTTGATCAGCTAGTATCAGATGTATATGGGGCAGGGTCTATTCATACCGACGCAGGGATCTACATGCAAGATCTAGGTTCCTGTGCAGATGCAGAAGCACTTACCTCAGCACAGCCCACACAAGACTCCTGGGTAGATGCAGACACCCCTACCTCAACACAGCCCACACAAGAGTCCTGGGTAGATGCAGACACCCCTACCTCATCACAGCCCACAAAAGAGTCGAATCCTAGCACTCAGCTTACAAAAAGGCAGCGATCATTTAAAAGTCCTGCCACAGAGTTGCCAACTTACTACAAACGGAAAAGATCTGAACCAACTAACTTGGTGTCATCTGGTTCAAATAACTCAACCACATACAGCGCATCAAAATCATCAGATACTGATCTAATTTGGGTCTTTGCTCGTAAAATCAACTCCAGGGATCAGTACATCCCTGGTTTGTCAGGCTGGGTGTCTATTACTGGCCAGTCTCCAAAATGCCTCACCACAATTTGGTACTATCCCATGATCAATGCACCCATAACTGACTTGGAAACCATTCAAGAATGCCTTAGATGCAGCCAAGCTGCACCATCAGTACATTTGATCTAGGTGTTTGCATGAAAGCATACCCTCTAATCTGGAATGAACCTGAAAAATACCAAAAACATATCATCCTCATTGGTACGTTCCATTGCTGTGAGAGGCTCCTCTGTGACAAGTATCTGGAAACTCATGAACCACTCTCTCCAGAGGGGACTGCATTCCTGGAAAAGCTCACTCTGAATGAATCTACTACTCTCTCTGAAGTTCTCTCATCAGATGATGTATCTCACCATATGGCAGAATATCATGCATTCAGAGAAGCAGTGAGAAATGGAGAACTGGGAGAAACTGGACAGTTTTGGGTGGAATACATGGACTGCACCTGGCTCGTCCTGTCAATGAATAAGGCAATCAAAATGAGTGACTACGAAGGATACAAAGCTGCCCTAACCAACATGCCAGACCTCTTCTTCTGCTCAGACCAGCAGAACTATGCTAGATTCCTCACATACTTGGGATACTTTCTTGAACACATTGAGGAAACACATCCAGGATCTGAGAAACTTTTGCGCAGTGTAGCCAGATCACATATCCCAGGCAACCGCTGCCACACCAACAAAACAATAGAAGAGACAGCTATGAAATGGCTGAAGTCAAACTCAGGGTCTGGGACATATTCTGCTGGGATCTGTGGAATCACCAGTAATTATGAAGCCAGCCAACGACATATCCTGACTGCCCATGCCAAAGGAGAGTTTGTAGAAGCCATGTGGAAAATGACAAGTGGCCGAGGCGAACGTACAGAGAAGCAGCAAAGAGATCTTAGACCATGTGAAATCACTCGGTCTGAGGAGCAAGTCCAGCAAACAGTAGAGGCTTTTCAGAGTTTTATCAACCCATTTCAGGTTGAGATGTCACAGCCCTTGACAAGTTTGACCTCAGGAGCAGCCATGCCAGAAGAGGTGCGCTATGATGTGCTGAATGCCCTGAAAAATGGCAAAACTCAAAAAGAGGAGTTCATCCGTGATTGACTTCAAACAAAAAAGGTCCTTTTGAACCCATCAAGAGGAACAGATACAAGACAATGTCATCTACCACACCTAAAAGGAAGCTTATGGCATCAAACCAAAAAGTGATCCAGTGCAAGGCCATAAGTGGGTTTATCTTTCAGATCTTCATCAAATCACAAGAACTCAAGTCACAAATAAGCATCTCTGACCTAATGACCTATCCCTTGACTCTGACGCTATACTCCATCTCAACAATCGATGGCTTTTTTGCAAAAACCAACAAAGCAAAAGGAATGAACCACATGATCAAAGATGCTGAGAATGCGCAACTTCCTTCTCCAAGCCAATGTGCTCTCATTCAAGATGGAAACTCCTCATTCTACATGCCCGATGTGCCACAGACAATGAAGACTATATCAGAGCGCACCTTCAGAAGCCTACCTGCTGCTGCTGAAACGGTATTCAGCACAGACACCTACGTTGACCGTCTTTATTCACCAAAATCAGCCAAGAGGGATCGCAGAGGTTGTGGTGAACATTTTATGGTTAGTGCGCTGAATGTTCATCGACCTGCGGATTGGAATGGTTTTCTCACAAATGATGAAAACAAGAAGGCATTCATTCATTTACTTCTGGATCACTGGAGCTCTCAAGATATGATGGAAGTTATCCTCCGAAGGCCTGTCATTTTCATAGAGGCTGGTAAAGCTTTCAAGATAGAATGTAATGCTGGAGTGATGTCAAAAGAACTACTACCTGAGATCTGTTCAAACCATGAAGAAACAGATGTGAGGGTGATTATTTACATGCAATTTATCCAAAACAAAATGCCTCACATCAGAACAGTCAGAGTCAGAGCAAAAGACTCTGACATTTTCTTTATCCTCCTATATTATGCCAAGTCATCAACCATCAACATAATCTTCGACATCGGAGATAGACTGATCAACATCAACCAGCTGGCTGAAGATTACTCAAACGAACACATATCAGCTCTCCTGGCCTTGCATGCATTCACTGGTGATGACTGCACCAGTGCATTTAAAGGCAAAGGGAAGGTGCGACCGATGAAGATTCTGAATCAGAATTCAAAGTTTATTCAGATCTTTGCTGAAGTGGGGAACTCTTGGGAGCTCGATGAGCAGATTCTCAGTGGTGTTGAAGAGTTCACGTGTCGCCTCTATGGTTTCAGTCGTCGAATCAAGAAGGTTGATGAGGCAAGAGAGATTAAAGTAAAGAAGATGTGTGGCTCAAGCCTTGAGCTTCGACAGGGTCTCTCCATTGATCTTTCGACCTTCGCACCTTGCAAGAGGGTCCTCTTACAGCACATGAGAAGAGTCAACTTCCAGGTATGCATCTGGAAGAGGGCACATGAGCACTACCCGGAGATCCCATCCCCTCTTGACCATGGATTTCATATAAACACGGAGACTGGCAAGCTAGAACCACTATGGTTTGAGGGGGACGTCATCCCCAAAGCCCTCGTTGATGTCTTGGCAGAAGAGGAAACAGATGAGGATGACTTGGCTGATGAAATTCATACAATTATGGATGATGATGAGGAAGAAGAGGAAAATGATGATTAAAATCCAGTTCTATCCACATAGTTCCATCACCAGCTAATGTATCGATTGTATAGATTCCTCACATAGCTCACTAGGATGATTTCATAAACACGTTGAGGACGCATCCTGGATCAGAGAAATGCTATCAGTGTAGCTAGATCATATATCTCAGACAACCACTGCCACACCGAGAAAGTAATATAGGAGACAGCATAAATAAATCTTTATAAACAAATCTTCTGAGACATATTCTACAACAAATAATATAAACACTAATATGACCAGAGGTCAGAGTACAATAGATGAGCAGTGAAAAGATCTAAGACCCAAAGAAATGTATTCTATTTTATGTTTGAGATGTATTTTAGTTTCTCCATTTGGCTATACTTAATGTTTATCTTGGCTGTTGGTTAGTAGCCTCTATTGATGGTTGGCTTCTTGATAATTAGTGATGACTGCACACTAGAGTCATCTTTATTCCTTGTGTTGCCTGGACTTTCTTCTTTAATAAATCTCATATTTGTTTCCCTGGTTTTGTGTGACTGTCCGCACCCTTCTTTGCTCAATCTGTTGCTTTTTTTGTTTGTTTGTTTGTTTATTTAGGATCCACCATTAGCCACAGCATAGCTTTATGTTGCACCCTGATACCCCGGTCTACCTAGGGGTGTAACATATACTGTAGTATTCACTTTTCACGTAATTCGCTTCAGATAGTATAACAGTACATACCTCAATTCTCAAATCTTGTTTAAGATGTTGTTTAGATGCAAGAAATAAGCCTAATCCCATTTGGAAGGTTAATGCTTGAAAGTTCTGTTTTCTCCGATTTGAGATACAGTGGAGAACTTTGGTCATAGCAGGTGTAATCTTCTAGATAGAAAGGTCATCTTGGGCTTAAATTGAAGCTTATAAACTTGAGAAGTTTTTCATATACATCTGAGGCAGTGAGATGTGTAATAAAATGCTTGAAAATAATCACTTTTGATGATAATTTGTCAGGCAGACAGACATTTTTTTGTCTTTTGGGGTATGATGAGGGTGATATTTGAAAATAGAAAGGCAGAAAGCCCCAGAATCTTATTCTGCTAGTTTCCCCAGTGGCTCAGGATACACCATGCAAAAATTGAGACTTTTCTGACCATTTATGCAGTTGCAGTACCTTAATATTTGCAATGACATCATTTCGCCAGAAACTTTTCCCAAAAAGGGTTTTTTTTGGCCCCTGAGACCAAACGGCCCCGAGTTGAGGGTTCTCCTTATCAACTTGTGATGGCCCAAGGTATGGGATAACTGAAAATAATAATGAAAAAAAGGTAGCAAAAAACATCCTGAGGGCTGGACCTGGCTCCCGGCCTAGAAGGCTTGGCCGGAGCAGCCGGGGACTGTGAGTGGCAATCTGGGTGTACATGTGCAAGGTGTCCAGAAGAAACAGATCATACGTGTAGTTTGGGACCATATCTTGAATCCATGCACGTCACTGAGATCGAGACTGAATATGGAAACAGAGAATGAAGTTGCGCGATGACAATACTGACTTATAACAGGTGAGATTGCCTGAACGGGAGGACGTGATGAGTGAGAGATGATTCTGTTTCTGCTGAGGAATCGCACATCTGCTTGTTACAATCAACAAGAAACTGAAAGAAAAAGGGTAAGGTGAGTGATTGCCAGCGCTAAGATTCTGCCTAGAATGATGGCTGACAGCAGCAGAAAAGAGAGCTTATTTAAAATTTTGCAGTGGCATCCTGATTGGCTGCGAGAGATCATGACAAAGTTTGATTGGATAACCAGAGGAGTGAACACCCAAAGTCAGCTGATTTGAGGGAGTAGTGAGAGTGGGATGGAGAGAAATGTGAAAGGATGAGCAAAGAGAAAGTCTTTCTGATTGAACTTATGCTGAGCTTCATAAGATTGCACCTGTAGGAGGCTTAAAACTGCATTTACTGTCAGATAAAACTCTGCTGATTTTAGACCGTTCACATACAGCACAGCTACACTCACAAATAACTGAGCCTCCTGCCTGCCAAGTCTGGTGATGCTTCCTCTGCTGTGGTTCAGCGGCTAATAAGCGGAGCTCGCTGCAAACAGCCACCGCTGCAACACAACAAAGTCCACAAATCCATTCAACATCTCCACCATCCACAGTCACACAAACAGCTACTTATTTACTGATGAATTAAAGCTCACAACTTGCACCAACGACTGATGCTTTGGTGTATTTCTTTTTTCAGGCTAGCAAAACATCCTGGTGCCAGCTATTTATTGGGGTTTACCTACCCACTGCCACTCCGAGGTTGTACTGCTGTCATGGCATGAGAAAATAATTGCAAGCATGACTGTTCTCAGCTTCCTAGTTTAAAACTTTTTTGTAAAACGTTTCATAAAATAATTCATCATTCTGTACTCTTCTCTCATTTCACATTTTCAATGTCTGTTAGCCCACCACTATTTTTTTTGTCCAATCTTGTCTATAAAACAAAACATACGTTTCATCATAGTTTTTATTATCAAAGATGTATTCTTAACTCATCAACATCCCCTCTTGGTCATGGAAAAGAAGGTTATTGACAAACATCTTTCGTCATCGTAAATGAAATCAACACTGCAGGGTTAGCCTCAATCTTGGCAAACCTGTGTCATGCAAATTCTCCAGGGTCTTGATGGACAAAATCTGGTATGGTTGGCTTTGGTCCCTGGTAGCTCCTCTCAGGACCCACTGGTGTTGATAGCTGTGAGTGTCCTTGAGGAGAATACAGAGTTAGTGGCCATGTTGGAGCACAATGCTGAGCAGCAGGCATTGGCTAAGCATAGGTTGTCCAAGGGTAAATGGCGGGCTGAGGATATGTAGCGGGTGTAGAAATGAAGGTGTCATCTTGATCGGTTGCTGTGAGTAGGTAGACCAGCTCTCAGGGGGCGTGGCCTGTGGTGCAGATAAGGAATGGATTGACAGATTTCCGATGCAGCAAAGTGGGCCCGGTCTGGAGTTGGCTGTAGCTGATCATAATATTAATGGTATATGGCTGGCTCCAATGGACAGGGTTCTGACTTTGTAGATGATGTGGTACAGCCCTTTCGTATCTGCAGCTCATGCATCAGCTTTTCTAGAAGGTCCATTATGGAATCCTCACATGCTAATTACTCCCTTTGACCTCTCATATCTAGCAGGGCTGTAGCCTTGGTCAGCTGAAGGGTAACTGCTGTGCAGTGCTGGGGTACTGAACGGCTGATGCTGAGTGCATGCTGTTGGTTTATCATCCACAGGAGTCGGGAAGGGTACTCATGCAGGTAATAAGTAGGGGCACCTCTGACCTGGGGTTCTTAAAAGGGACTGAAGCAGAGAAGAATAATCACTTGGAGGGGAGCTAGACTTCTCTCTAAGCACAGTCTTTACAGCAGTGGAGCACGTTGGATGCTAAAAATTTTGTAGTTCCATCTGGAGCATCCATCCGGAGCTTGTAGCTGTTGAACTAGCTGCCTGCAAGGGCTGGAGCAAGGTAGATCCTCTCTAGGTTCCCTGGGAAGGTCATGACATTTTATCAGTCCTAACTGGGAGTACAAACAGGTTGCTCCTTTTAATAAGTGCTCCTCTCCTACTAGTTTTTCTTCTGGACTACCTGCATGCCATTCTGTATACTGTAAGCTGGGCACTGAGGAGCTGGCAAGCCTGTGTCTGTGGGAGCCGAGCTCATAATCTGTTAGCCATAGTGGAAGCTGAATGTTGCACATACAGCACACAGTCTCCAAAGGGACATAAGTTCCATCCTGAGAAAGGGCAAGCACAGGGTATCCAACTCGAAGGACCACAATAAAAACTAAAAAATGTATTTCCTGCAGGTAATGCAGTATTAATAATGATGGCTAAATGCATTTCAAATCATTGCTGTAAATGCAGAATATAAAATGAACTTGCTATCCATTCTGTTGAGCAGAAACAACTGCTACATAATCAGCAACTGGTATAAAACTCAACTCCCCGAGTCAGGGAAATGAACTCCTGCCTCCCACATGACAGACAGTTGGTAACCACTGCAACCAACACTATAAAGGAACACAAGATACATGTGGTAGTCATGATGTGTACATTATTAAAAAAAGACGAACACAAGTGCTCTTAATTGTCAGCCAATACCACAGTAACCAGCATTGTAACACACACACACACACACACACACACACACACACACACACACACACACACAGATGCCTACAACCCAAACAACAGGTGTACCTCCATCCAGGCTGCGTGAGTTTCTCTTGCTGGAGGAGCGCTGGAACAGAGGAGCTGGCCTGTCGATCAGAGAGCTTGCCTGTCTGGTCTGAGCCTGAGTCCGACCACTGTAGCGAAACTTAGAGCCCAATGCCAGGAACTTCCTAGGAGTGGTCGCCATCTCAGTGGAGGTCAGCCTGTAGACAAAGATCACTGATACTGACCCTCTGATCTGACTCTGGGTCAGGTAGCAAGCAAACATATTTAGCAAAATGTCCACATTTCCTTCATTGAAAACACTGCACAGCCACATGAGCATGCTGACCTAAAGAATACAATACCCTACCTGAAAAAAGTGTGATGTTCTACACACACTTTCCAAAGCTTCTTGGCTGCCTTGTAATTGGGCAGTTTAAAGCCAATTGCACTCTCATACTGTTCCACCTGTTAAAACAAGAAACACAATGCTGCTAAATAGATGACTAAATAAATTATAATGTTAGACAGTGAACTACAAATGTAACAGGGAGAGGAATATTTGTTGATATGAAAATATTCTGTACCTCAGATGGTCTTATTTTGATAAAGAAGCTGCTGCGTTTGTACGAGACCTTGAGGACTTTGGGCCAGGGGAAACGGTTGATCCTCAGTTTGTCCTTGTAAACCATCAGGCCACTAGAGCAAACCCCCAGCATGATGTCGACACCATCGAGATCCTGACAGAGACACCCAGAGACAGAAAGATATCCATTCAATGTCAATAGAATATGCAGACTTCAGAAAGCTAAAACATTTTAAGGGAACCTGAAATGAACAGCAAAGATAAAGGAGATCTTAAATGGGTGACAATTCAAGAAGTGACATAAGTTGCGTTCCACCACAAGCAAACAACATCAGTCAATTAATCAATTAATGTTTTTGATCATAGTGGTGGAGAGTACTGTCTAAAGGGCAACACATGTCATTGCAGGATGACTTCAGAAAGAAAATAAAAACAGCTTTTCCACATTTCCTCCCTGGATGCATTGTCACATTCTGGCTACTGTATCTTTCAACCTTCTTCTGTCTGTATGATGATTTGGTGTGTGCTAAGGCTTCAAGAACATGCATCAAATAAAGCATTGCCTTGCAACACAGGTTCCATCACACTAAGGTTGCTTTCACGCCTAAGCTATTTGTTTTGGTTCCTTCACCTGGCGTGAAAACTGTCAGTCAAACCAACTAAACAAGCACACTGAAACCAGCTGAAGAGGAGGCTCTGTCTCCACTTCCAAGAAGACTGCTGCAGTGCATTTGAGGTGTGAAAGCAAAGCAGACCAACCACTTTATTTTGTGATAGTAGGCCTAAATGTTATTTTAGGGTACTTTCATACCTACTTTGTTTGACTTGGTTCAAAGACGTGGTGTGTGTTTGGTGTGTGCCTATTTGGTTCTGTTCATTTGGGCTGATGTTAAAAGCTGTCCATCAAACTCTGGTATGAACGAAAGCATTGGTCATCACCTAAAAAGGTGGCCTTCGTGTCTGGTGCTGTCCAGTTTCAGTCTGGACTAATAAGTCTAATAATCAGTGATTTCTTGGTGCACTCTTTGTGACACCACTGTTAACAATAATTCAGTGTAAACATGAACCAGATCAAATCTAAAGGGCAACAACAAATCATCTTTTGCTTTTTTTATTACAACCATTCACACTTACATTCACACCTACAGGCAATTTAAAGTCAGGGTAAAGTAAAATATTAGATTTACATCAAAACACTTGTTGAAAACATGTAAAAAGACTGGGAACTATATAGTACTGAATAGTGGAATTAGGGGCTGTACACATGCTGCGTTTTTTGCACCCCCAAAGCAGATGCGTGGCAGGACCGCTCCAACACCAAAGCGATGCTGTCAAAGTGCCACATGTTTCTGAGCACATAATTTTCAGGGCAGGTAGAGTTCAACTTTTGGAATGTAGCAGCACGCAGTGCACATCATCTGACAAGGACCAAACAGTCACAGCCAGCAGATATCTTTCACTTGACTGGTAGATATAAGTGTCTGGTAAACATGGAGAACAAGTTGATCATTTCATTGCAGGGCTGCCAGAGCTTTACATCTGTCTCTCGGAAAGCAGGCCTTCACATAATCAGCGCCGGGAGGAAGATAAGCTCTGCACTCAGGATTTCAGGTAAACAGGCTATGATATGGTTTTTGTTAAGGTTGCTTAGCAACCTCACACCCAACCTGCTGCCATGCTCTTGAAAGCTGGCACAGAAAAGGCACAAGAGTAGCACCCAGCGCCCGACCTTGCGTTTCCAGGCAGTTAAAGACGTGGCATGTGCACAGCCCCTTAGACAGTTATACTGTTTTTCACCATTTTTGTGTCTAGGGTGTTTTTTGGGCGGGACTAAAAGCATGCTCAATGATGCAGTGAAGCAACCCTTAGCATAAGTCCTGCCCGTACACTATTTAAGAATTAGAGCCATTGGGTTTTGTTGTTTCTTGAAAATATATAATATAAATTACTATTCTGTAGCAGACTGAGAAAAACTAGGCAGGTCTTAGGCAGGTCAGTGTCGTCTGGCTCCGATTTTGATTCTGGCTGTGGTGGCTCAAACATGTCTGGCTGTACAAGTCCAATACAGCTGCTAGATGGAGCATCCATTGTAGTGCTACAATTAAGAGAGACTGCAGCTTTCCCGTAAGTGGGCTGGGCTTCAATGCATTCAGCGGACACACTCCCAGTGTCTTAAAGCAGAAAAGATAGATCTGTCAGTGTTAACACGCTAATCACGTTGCAATTAATTCTGCACATAATGGGTTATTTTATTTTCAATTGCATTAATGCCGTGCTGCTAGTTTGTTTTTTCGATGCACCCTTATTTGTAGTCAAGCTGTGGCAGTGTGCTTCCTATTGCCACAGTGATGAAAAATAAGACACCACTGCACTTCTAAATGGCTCCTTTCACTTTGAAAAACTCACAGTGGGATCAGTTGTCGAGTCAAAAGTAATATGCACCTTGTGCCAAATGGAATTAAAATATCACTGAAGTACTTTGAGTTCGAGCTACCACCTAAGAGCTGAGCACCCAGGTGCAGCTTATCAGACTGATGTCAGGATGTCAGCAGGTAACTGCATCAACAAAGACAGCAAAGCACTATTTTGGAGTGTGGGAATCACCACAGACCTGTGGATGAACCTAAATCGAAGAGGTTAACTACAGCACTGTTACTTGGGAGGAAAGTGACAGCAGACCTGCATTTCAAGTGTTGTGTGTGATTTATCCTAGCTTCATGAGAGTAAATAAAAGCTCTGCTAGCCACCAGGCTACTTTAAACAATGTAAATGCCATAGCCCTGTGCTAATAAAGTTAGCATGTTGTATTTGTGGGGGAAGGTGTGTAGTAAAAGACAAGTAATTTGTCAGTGAACCTTGTGAGTTGTAATTTTATAACATTACCTTAGTCAAATGCTGCATCTAGAGGTTGTGCATATTAATTAGGCTGCCATTCAAAGTTATACTATGCAAGAATTGTAATTAATGTTTGAAATAATATCACCAGTAAAAGTGAAAGTAAAAGCCAACAGCCCAGATTAGCTCTCATTTGCTTTATCCCTGGTTTTCTAATGCTGTGTCCACAATTTGCATAGCTTCCTCTTGAATGCATGCTACTTACAATCTGGCACCTGGTCGCTACCTTTTTTAAAGTCTCGACCTCACCTGCACACCGTGAACAGAAACGTCATCAATACAGCAAATTAAGAAGAAAAGAAAAAAAATCCAGCAGAGAGCAGTTTGTGCAGACAAATACACCACCACACACTGAGAGTGGGCCATAAGTGATTACACTGAAGGAGTCTACACTTTGTTGGGTTTTTTGGAACATTTCCCATGGTGTATTTTTAAACCGTTTCTGCCTCATCAGCCAACAAAAGGCAATTTCAGATCCGACTTAAACGTTGGAGTTTTTGTTATTTACAACTAATAAAAGTAGTTTAGTTAAGTTTTTACACTTCAGTGCATTTAATGCATTCAATGCATAAGCTGATTCAATACTGTATTTAGATCCAAATTTACTTTTAACATTATCATTTTATTGCTTTTCCAGATGTGATAGTTGTTAATACTAATAAAATCTTGCTTTGCGACAGATCCCACCTTGAGGAGTGATGACTTAGAAATCAGCACAGCGCATGTGTTTAAAATGTTTTCTACTGTATGCACTACTACCACTGATAATCCATGGAAAGAGAGAAGTTGTACTCTGCTGTATTTGCATCCTCAGCAGTTAGCTGTTTTATGATGCAGCTTCCTTGTAGTACTCACCATCATCCACAGGGGGGCAGTATAGACAGGTACAAGTCCTCCCCCCATATTTAGTTAAATCCCTGCTCTGACGCAAACACATTGACCTGATTTTTGGCTGTAAGACCTCACAAGTCACATGTCTCACTGCTGTTCAGGCCAGGCATGCAAGCTTCTCTGATGCATGGCATTAAGAATAACAGACACAAAGCTGCAATCACATTATGGTTTTTCTATACGCATCTATGCTGTTTGTTTTCATGGACCATCAGATGGCAAAGTCACAGTCACACCCAGATTAAAGGAATACTTTGCCGATTTTCAACCAGCTTTGTATTATAACAATGTAGGAAGTGTGTGTAATTGAACTGTGGTAAACTTTCTCCATCTGACCAGCGCCCAGATCTTCCTGTTCATCTCTAAGCTCAAATTTTTCACTGGCTCTTGGGCTGTCGCTTAAAATACAGATTGTACTTCCACAATTTTATGCCTACAACCACAGGCGCAGGGAAATTCAAACCAAACTCAAATCAAATGGTAAAACTAAGCAGTGCTGATCAAATATAAACAAAGACTCTGTTACTGCATTGCCTATTTCAATTTCCTCAAATGCTTTTAAGAATATATTTTAGGTTACTTTTTAACTGTAATTCAAGATTGTTTGTTACCAGCTAGTCACCATATTGTGTCCCATTTCAAAACAGATGAGCTTGCACTGCGCCACCAACCAGTTGGAGCATTTTTTGTTCAGGTGCGATGCAGTGCATTCATGATAATTGTAGGTTTTCTACCCCTTGAGCTGAAGTGAATCCCACAGCCCTTTTTCTCTGTTTTGTCTGGTCATGAAGCACCGATTTCAAAGTATTTAAAATTGGTGCTACATGGCAGCTGCACAGAGAGCCCAGTTTACTGCTGTGAAATATGTCTTTAAGCGTATTATCTGTTATACTTGATCTATGAAGCATTCTTGGATTTTGCAGTCACCATTGGAAAACAAGGTTGACTTTGACAAGGTACTTTTCTCAAGCAGTAAGCAGTTACGAGCAGCTGACTAGCAGAGAAGCTAAAGAGCTGTAGCTCCTGTGCTCACCTTGGCCTGGTGGAGGTCCACTCCGTACATGGAGAGTTTCTTGGCATTCTCCAGGAACATCAGGTCTGCCTGGGCTGGACTCATTGACCTGCCACAACACCACAGCAGGAATTCAACAACACCTTTAATTACTGTGACTGTGAAGAGGCTGTGACAGAAATAATGAAAGTGGGTGTGATTTTGACAGCCATTATTGAAAGGTATCTGGAACAGTTAACAACCATCAACCAGAGCACCTCCGTGCAAACCAAGTTTATTCTTGAGTGTTTTAATTAGGGGTGGGGGAAAAAATTGATACAGCATAGTATTTTATATTTCGTGTGGCGATATTGTATCGATATACGGATGCCAAGAATTAATCTTTTATTATATACATTATTATTTTTTGCAAATACACATTTTAATACAACTTTTGCTATTAGAATAACAACAAAAATAGCATTTTCATTCCACTAGATGGTGCTGAGGTTTTTTTCATTCTTGGCAAAGTCAGCAGAGGTCTCAGTCATCGGCATTTGGCAGGAAGTAAAGATGGAGGCACTGGAGAAAGAAATCAGAAATGCGCCGTTGGCGTTTAAATCAAACATCTGGACTTTATAAAATACCCAACCAACACTCAACCAACACTGGACACACTTAGCTTGACAAAACTAACATCCAACTCTGAGAGAGTTAAGAAAATAATACAGTACATCACCTACTTCATGTGCAAAGATCTGCGTCCATACAACATTGTTGAAAACTAAGGCTTTTGTTACATGCCAAAAACACTGGAACTCAGTAGGGTTGGGAATCTCTCTGTGATAGACGATTCGATACGTATCTAGATACACAGGTTACGATACGATTCAAAAACGATATATTTTTAATACAGAACGATTCGATACGATTCAATACAGTGCAGGACCGATACGGTTCGATACGATTCGATTCGATACGATTCTGTGGTTAACATTTGTTGATGTAGACATTAATCATACATTATAAAATAAAGAAGCCAATTCTACAAAAGTGACATTCTTACAGTGTTTTCAAATTTGTAAAAGACCACATCCCCAAGCATTGTTGCTGTATGGCACTGGCAAAAATAAAATAAAAAGACAAACAACAAAATCACATGTCAAATGTATTTATTTTTAGACATGGACCAAAAAAAGTCTTGCTGAATGAACATCATTTTGTTGGATGAATATAAAAATGAGAAGAAGTTTTAAACTTTAAGTGAAGTGAACTTTAAGTAAAATTTAAGTGTTTTAAACCTACTTGTTGTGTTGTTTTTATGGTATTGTCTGTATCTTATATGGACTTGAGTCTGGAATAAAGTTTATTATAACGCTGTACAATATAAACATAAAGCAGAATAAAATAATAACATGCAATGTAGGGGCAGAATCTGACATCTCCTGTTATTAGTTGATATCATGGACTGTGATGACTAGCAGCTTATCACTGACAGCATGTCAGACTATTTCTCTGTGTTTGCTACACTCTGTGTTTGTCATTTATAAAAAGATAAATCACTTTTCTATAATACATCACTGATATTTCGATGGAATAAATTACTTATTGACTTATTCATACTTCAAAAACAGCATCAATAAGTGATTAACATAAGGGGGATCAAAATAAAACAAATAAATAAAATAAAAATCAACCAGCCACCCTCCTCCTCTGAAAAGTAAAGAACAGTCCCTAAAGTGCGGTGAGGTTTGTGGAAATGTGAACGGCTCGTTTCTCCTCTGACACGCCACATACCTGTGTGCTGCTACAACTCAGCTGTTCAGGTATTTCTGGGCAGTCATGACACCAACGAAGACTTCTTGGACCGGGCTTCTCGGTCGCCGGTAAGCCATTATCTTGCGCCGCGGAGTGCTATGGCCGCCGTATTTGACAGGAATATGTATTTCTGTCTGTGTCTGTGACCCCGTTCAACCCACAACTGACAGGATTCGCCTTTAGTTTCTGCTGCGGCTCGGCTGCTCCCTGGTTTATCCAACCAGCATTAGCTTCTGTTCCTCATCTCCACCGGTCAAGCTGGCGCTGATGTTTACATCCATTATCGTTAATGCCTGCTACGGATATGCGCCCCATATCATCTCTACTTATTTCCCATTGTCCAATGGGATGATTTGAGAGGCGGGCCTTCTGTGGTAGTCCTGACAACAAGTTTACAGTTGGTAAACAAGGAAGGAGAAACCTGTGGCAGCAATTGCTGTATACAGCCCAACAACAGACAGCTTGTTGTCAAACTGCCCTGTGTTATCCTAAAATATGCCTGGAAATGACCATCATGGAGGCAAAGCTCCTGGACCAACTGGTGGTACTCCCCATGATCCACCCTCTTTTTCAGGGTCTCTATGTACGAATTGAGATCATCCTCAGTGGAGCAGGGCAAGTCAGAGGTTACCATCTGAGGAGCCTAGATGACCTCACAGGGTGGGCACGAATGAACATCAAGCCTGCAAAGTCTCTCGATCAAGAAAGGGGTGAGGAGCGACAGGACAGTGTTCATGGCAGGAGAAGAGAAGATCCCACTTCTTGCAGAGCAGCCAATCAGAAGTTTGGGCAGGGAGTACACTTTTGACCTCTCCGACAAACAGATGGGGAGGGGTGGTGCAGAGGCAGCCGACTCACGGCCTGACAAGGATTGACAGCAGCCAGCTCCCCGGGAAACTGAAGCTGTGGTGCTACCAATTCACACTGTTCCAGCTAGGGCTGTAGTCTCCTGGTCGACTAATCAATTATTTGGTCGCTATGCTCTCATCCGACCAAATTCTCATTAGTCGAATAATCGCCTTACTTTCATAAGGAGAAAAGCGCTACATCAATAGCTTACCATGATTAATCCATTATTTCCGGCGGCAGGGGGACAGGCTAAGTCACCTGTGAAAATGGGAGTGTTTTCAAAATACCCCCTTTGTTGACAGAAAGTCAACGCTCAGCGTTGCAGTGATGCAGACCTCCTGTCAGTTTCTGTGTACCAACACCATTTCCCTCAGTGGAAACAAAGCTTGTATTTACTTGTATTTCACAGTTAAGAAACAATAAATTGTGAAGACAGTAAAGCCTCCACCAAAATAGCATTTTAAGTCGTGTGTGTGATTTATCCTGGCTTCATATCCAATCCAATCCAATCCACTTTATTTATATAGCACATTTTAAAAACATAAAAGTTTATCAAAGTGCTGCACAGTGATTTACAATACAGAAAAGCGTAAAATTGAGCAGAGGAAATCTCCGTGCGTCGCTAGGCTAATGTATACCATGTAAAATGCATAGGCTGGCGCTAATAACATTAGCATGTTGTATTTGCTTGGAAAACATGTTTAGTATAAGACAGTTGTTTTGTCAGTGAATGTTGTGAGTTGTAATGGAGCCACATTGTGTGCCGTTACCTTTGTTGAATGTTGCTGTTGTCCCTGGTTTCATATGAGAAGAGGAAAAGATTACTAGACGCTAGGCTAATTTATACAATGTAAATGCCATAGACTTGTGCTAATAACATTAGCATGTTGTATTGGTGGGGGAAATGTGTCCAGATAAAGACATGTGTTTGTCTGTCAGTTCTGCGATTTATAGTAAAGCCGACTTGTGTACTTGTGTTTGAAGTTGTCTCTATTAAGCCATGTTTAATGTGTGTTTTGAATCAACTATATAAATAAAGTTTGATTTGAACTAAACTTTACAGTACTTAACACAGTCCTCCACTGCCGACTAGTGTTTTGGAGGTGTAACTGCAAAGTGACACAGACACACCACCGCAGAAGTAAAAATAACGTGCAGATTTTTTTTTTCCCCACAACTAATCGATTAGTTGAAGATTATGTGCGACTTTAGTCGACCAAGATTTTATTTGGTTGACTACAGCCCTAGTTCCAGCATGTGATGTGGCCTCTGAAGGTGTGTGAAATTCCATCGACCTGGGCCAGCAGGCTGGATGGCATCGCCAACACCTACATCACGAAGTGGTTAGGCCTTCCTCTCTGCTTCTCAGACGCAGGTCTCTTTGGCAAGAACACTCTTCAGCTCCCACTGAAGTCCGTAAGCACGGGGTACAAGCTGGAGAAGGCTTGTCTTGTCGTAGAGCTGAAGGAATCCAGGGACCAGGCTGTAATGGGCGCAGCAGCGGATGTCCGAACAGGGCGCAAGTGGAGGGCCCAGGTAGAGGTGGACCAAGCTATCAGCAGGCTGAAGCATAAGGAGGTCATGGGAAGAGCGCAGGAAGGCCGGGCGTGTCCCAGGGCAAATGGGGCATGGACTCGGTGGGATGACACCATCCACAAGGTCATAACCTGGAGGGACATCTGGCAGACCCCACAGGCAAGGCTCAGCTTCTTGGTGAGGGCAGCATAGAATACCCTTCCCTGCTCACAAAACCTGTCGCAGGCCTCCAGCACATCCTGTCATCATGTGAAGTGGCACTGGCACAGGGGCACTTCAGATGGCGGCACAACTGGGTCCTGCGGAAGCTGGCGGACCTTCTGGAGAAAGGCAGAGTAGCAAACAGAGCCAGCAGAGGCCCGTGGCAGGCCATGCAAGATCATTGCTGACCACTGGGAAGGAATGGGAGATGTGTGTGGACCTCGGCAAGCCGCTGGTCTTCCCCAACAAGCTTGTGCAGACGACCCTGAGACCAGACAATGTGATGTGGTCCACAGCTGCCAAACAGGTCCTCATCACTGAGTTGACTGTCCCCTGGAAGGAGGGAATACCAGTGGCGCATGAGCTAAAGCGGCTCAAGTAATCTGAGCTGGCTGCAGAGTGCAGAGAGGCAGGCTGGGAAGCGTCCATCCACCCAGTGGAAGTTGGGTGCAGGGGCTTTGTGGGCAGGTCGGTTAGCCAGCTTCTCCAGGCTGCTGGAATGACAGGCACAAGTCTACAGAGGGCCAACAAGGAGCGCCTCAGCTCCACCTCTCCGGCGTAAGTGCCACTGCCGCCGGGGTAAAAGCAGCGGTCGGCTGGTAAGGCTGAAGGCCTGTTTGGCGAGCACTTCCAGGGCTTTTTGGACTGAGTATGGAGCAGCGCCTCACCTCTTTATTTCTCGGCACTCACTGGACCCTGTCGACGCCTGGCTGGTACCTGTCGTCGGCCTGGATGAGGTGTTCCAGCCCCACGGCCCGTGCTCTCCTCGTCCCCGCTGGCACGGGGTGAATCTGCACAACCTGCGGCCTCTGTGTGTGGCTCCCCAGACAGCTAACGCCGCGGACCCGCCGGCTCCTGCCAGGATTGGGCTGGTAAATGCTAGATTGCTAGCGAACAAAACGTTTATCCTGAAGGATTTCCTGACTTCCCGAGGATTGGATTTTCTCTGTGTGACTGAGACGTGGCTGACTGTTGGTGAGTCCAGTGCTTTCACAGAACTTTACCCGATGATTGCTGCTATTTTAACTCCCCACGGACGTCGGGTCGAGGAGGAGGAATAGCGACTATTTATAAGAATCACTATAAATGTAAGCAGCTAGGTAAGATGACGTGTGCCGTCTGAGTGCCATAAATCGTTTCGTCCTGGAAGCGACCTGGGGTGGACCCGGAGACAGTTTCCTAAAGGTATGGATATACACTATATAGAAATAGCTTATCTTGGGGCGTCGGTAGCGTAGTGGATAGTGTCGGCGCCCCATGTACAGAGGCATCGCCTCGCTGCAGCGGCCGTGGGTTCAAATCTGGCTCGCGGCCCTTTGCTGCATGTCAGTCCCCACTCTCTCTCTGTCTCCCCATTTCACCTTCTGTCCTGTCAATAAAGGCAAAAAGCCCATAAAAATAATCTTAAAAAAAAACAAAATAGCTTATCTTCACACCGATGGTCTCATTTGCTGTTGTAGGTCACGCACAGACATCAGCAGAAACGAGAGACTTTTGCATATCCAGTTAAAAGTTCCTTGTAGCGGCTTTAAAGATTGAAATAAAACGATAATGTTGCTTAAATGCACTATCATTATTTGTAGTTTTGCTTTAATAATGATAATTACATTTTGCAGATATTAATGTACTCCTACTTATGTGTAATATTCTGAATACAGGGTTTGTCTTGTAACAGAATTGTTTTACAAATCCACTTAGTTGTTGGGTGATGTACAGAAAGTGAACTTGACTGAGGCAGTGTTCTGACCTGTATGTATGGTGCAGCTCCATCATTTTGTCCTCCAGTTCCTTGGTCTGACCCTGGGCCATTTTCATATCTTTAGCGTAATCTTCGCCATGCACCTCTGGGTCATACTCGCCTAGCTCTGACTGCAGGGCGTAGGAGCCCAGCAGCGACAGGGTGACAAAGGAACAGGGAAGGCGGCCCTGAAGGATGTCCTTCCGCAGCTGGAGACACAGGTAGTACCTGCAAAGCAAGTTCCACTGATAACAATTGTCTGTAAAACTTCCTGTCGGCACAGATTAATCGGCCAAACCGATAAATCCGTCAGCCTCAATAAAGGCATACCTTAAAGGAGACGATATGTGTCAATGTTTTTGTTTTGCGTCGATGATATCAGATGGTTGATCATTAAATCTATACATCAGTCCAGATCAATTAATTGTTACACCCCTACATGGGACTTTGTAGTCACCTTTACAAATCAAAATAATATGTAACCACAATCATTTTAAAAAGGACAAAATGGAAACATGGAAATATGAGCTTACCATCCTAGTTATAAACTGCACACATTTATAGTTTTAATTAATTGACTTAGAGTGATTTTACTGATGATCATTTTGACACTTGTTGGTTGATTTGTTAGTAATCCTCTTGATACAATAGGTGCAGGTGATATAGAAGGTGATTTGACCCAGTCATCATTACTCACACATGCACTCCTAAAATCACTGAATAACCCATGCAGCATTTTTCTATTCTATCCTTTTCCTCTCATCTGGAAAAAGAAATCCTTTCCACAGTGAACTTTTGATACAGTGAAATGATGTTTGTAGGGCGCAGCTGACAAAATCAATGGAAGCCATGCAGTACCTTGTTATGTCTTCAGAGAGCTGGGCTGGGTCAGGTGGATAAAATTTCACATTGAATGTGAAATTATAATTGGCACCTGGAGGAAAAAAATGAACGTGTAATGAAACAACTGTAAACATGTATTAGAAACTGTGTACTTGGAAAAAGTTCAGCTTACCTTGAACCTGCCTACGGATCTCCTTGGTTAGGTCCATCCAAATCTGATCAAGAAAATGAGATTCGAAATCATCAAACACCATTTAGTGTAAGAACACTTCGACACTGAGAGCCATAGATTAATCTAAGCACCAAAGAAAGACCTGTCTCTTTCTTCATCAAATAATGAGGTTGGGATAGTTGGAATACTAACTTATGATAGTTTAAATCCAGCTCACCTTCATGGTGGGCGTCTCCCAGATGACCAGGCCATAGTAGTCCTTCTCCAGCAGGTTAAGGTGGTCACACACCTTAATGAACAGCTCCTGGCCTTTAGCATGTTTCTGACACACGCATGCATACAGGAAACAAGACTCTCTGAATAATTAAACGTTAAACAACCTGACATCACATACAAGACAATGTATTCAGTAATGTGCTAAACATGATGAGCAGATGGTGAGAACAGTGCAGAGACCCAGAAGGAGCAGTGGCCCCTCTCACAGGGGACTGTTCAACAGCTGTCAGCTTCTAACTGAAACATGGACTTAGCCAAAGAGAGGACTGATCTGAGATGGGACTGGAGCCATCATGAGCAATTAAACCACCTTTGTCTGCTGGCATTATGATATTCTGTTGAAAATCCATCAAGGCTTGTCATTTGAGCTCTGACAGATTACAATTCTCCTGTTGAAGATTCAGATTTCAGATCGTGTGGTGGTACACATTGAACAAGACAAGAAGTTTCTCCAGGACATCTGCGGAATATTATTCATAAGATGATTGTAAAGGAAAGTAGCAGGGTTTATCAGATTGGTGTTCAAAAAAGGTGCAGAGCTTTAGGCATTGCTAATGCTCAAAAGAGAAGGAAAGATATGTTGCTAATGATTTTTTTATTTCCTTCAGGACGTAAGAGTAGTAATGAAGAAGAAATCCCTCACTAGTAATTGGTGTTGCACTGAGGTTAGCTAAAAGTCTGAGGAGAGCATTATGACTAGTTTGTCAGGGATTGGATTTGGCATGTTTCCAACCCTTAAAAAAACTTCCCAGTGGTTTTGGATTTCCTTTGCTGTGCAGATGAAAGGATTCCTATTTACGACTGGGAATATGAAAAGTGGGAAGTGGCAAGGATTAGTTGGTTGCGGGCTTTGTCGTTGTCTCCTAGTGGGGGTGAGAAGCTGATCAATGGTAATTAAATATAATTAATATTAAATATTACAAGTGGCTTTATAGGTTGTGATCAAAAAGCAAGTCATCCCATTGAGGCCATGCATGTTTTCAACACAATAGATAATCAAGAAGTGTTGGAATTGGGTCCAACCCTTTGCTAAGCCTCTACCTAGAACGCACACTGTCCAATCAGCAAACGTAACTAGGCATGGGAGGCCTGTCAAGCTTTCAGAACAAGGTAAATTGCAGAAATGGTGTGCAATTAATGTGTGTAATTAATCTACCATTTACTTATTTATTTATTAATTTTTCACAGTAATTAGTAGCTAGTTCCATAAATGGACAGGCAGAGGGTACTTTCTGTAGTTCTGGTTGAGGGTACGGGGCTGTCAGTAAATAGTCTGTTGGGCAAAGGGAAACAAAATCTGTGTGGGTACATGAAACCCTAAAAATGAGGGTGGATCACAAGGAGTTCCACCAGTTGGTCCAGGAGCTTCGCCTCCAGAAATGTGAGGTATGTAGCAACACAAAAACAGCAAGCAAAAGGCTTCATTCCCAAACTAATGGTAGCCAGTTTAGTATGTCAGCAAACAAACACGGTCGAACATTAGTTTCAAGTCACTTATGCTTTAACTTTAAGGGAGGTTGCTGTATAGCATTTGAGACTGTTGGCACTTTAAACACATGGAAAAGTGGGATAATTTAGTTTTGCTAGCATTGGGCTAAAAAATATTAGATAATGAAAGCTATAGGGAATCATAACTAAACATAGCTTAAAATAAAACAATACATTGACTTACCGTGCCATGCAAGAATATTGTTTTTACTGTATATGTTTGTCATCATTTAAATTTTCAAGACATGCAGTGCCTCACACTTGCCTTGGGGACCAGTGAGCTTTTCCCATGATTTTACTTTCTTCTTTAGTCAGAGTACTCCACCAACAAATCACATTGTGAATGTAGCTTTCAAATGCATACTGTAGTCTTTTCTGTCTATTTGTCTTTGATATTCCAGAACTGTTATTCCAAAAATGTAGTCATATTTTCTGAGAAGGCTGAGTCTTCTATTGATAAGGGTCTAAAGGGACCTGGGAGGTTTGCTATGGCAAATCCTCCTGTGGGTAGTGGAATGAGATGACTGTCACCGCATTTGTGAAGAAACAGTTATGTGTCAGGGAGAACCCATAATGGTTGCTTCCCCTTTCTTTCTTAAATGAGAAGTTGAACTGATCCTTGAGTTGCTAATATAGGCACCAGTAGGAGGCCTCCCACGACCAGTTTCCGAAGTTCATCTGCCGCCCAGTGAATGATCTCATCCTGTATATGTGAAAATGTCTCCTGGCCCATTTGGTTGCCATAAAGACAGAAGTGTTTTGACAGTGATCCCATGTGGTGTTCCTGAAGAACCTGAAGGCTGACTTGTCATGCCATGTCTTGATTTGGGGCTGCAAATCAAATAATTCTAGAGAACCATTTTTTCACCTTTAAAGATGCACAGGTGCTAATTGCTTTTCAATGGAACAGTGGGCATGTCTGATGGCAGCCTGAATGAAGTTCAAGAGTGTCTGAGTTGGGCAACGGATGTTATCCCTTAGGGTTGCCATCTGACTGAACCTGGGCAAAGATCTAGAGCACTGTTCCTCTTGATATAGTAGATTTGTTTGGAAGTGGGATTAGTCATCCCTTCAGTTTGAATGACATACACCTTGATGTTAATTTTAAAGCAATGCCTTACATGATCTCACTTAAGTTCTTTTAAGCCTGTCTCATGACCTAAATCCTGTAGGAGGAATACAATGCCACAAAAGGGACAATTTTTTCCCTCCATTTGTTTTTGAGGTTGAGGTAGTAGAGTAAAGGTGGCTGTGTAATAGACCTCAATTTTGAAGCAAATTTTCTGGAATCGGATGAGTTGGGATTACGGATTCCACAGAATCTGTGTTTGATATGGAAGCTGAAATGGTGTAGTAAGGCCTGGGAACTGGTACATTTTTAGAACAATCAAAACCAGCTGTCCAGGGAATGCAAAGGCTGGTCCTTTGAAAACTGTAATATTTAAGATTTAAGTGGAGGGTTACAGGGTTGACCTTGATAGAAGTGTAATGGGAGTTCATGTCATGGTTATTGCAGGCACTTGAACCCAAGTGCAAAAGCAACAGCAATGCAAGAGAAACTCAAAGAAAATAATGTCTGATGATTACCAGATTCTAGCAACAGGCAGACAAAGGCAAAACAGAATTTGCTGGCTTGAAACACGAGGAGCAAAGACGAGAAGCAAAAATAAAATCGCAACACCAGGAAGCACTGACCATGAACTGACAAAGAACAAGATATGTGTACATAGAGAACTAATCAGAAGAACAAGACACAGCTGGAGTAGGCAGGGACTGGCAAAAGGAGGGAAACACAAGGATAGGCGAACAATGGAGTCAATGATGGTGTGGTAGGGCACATGCCTTGCATGGAGCAAATGAGACTACAACAAAGGTGTGCAGGCAAAACTCTGGAACAGGGAAGGACTAATGAGACTGATATAAAGTAGGTGAAGGTAATCAGGGCAGGGCAGACAAACACTATGGCAGGAAAACACGAAGACAGGAAGTAAAACCAGAGACGACACATGCAAAGTGAATCTACAGAACAAAACAGGAAACAAATTAAACATGAATGAATATCATGAAACAAGAAAAAACACAAATAGAAAATGCAAATAACAAAGTAACAGAGATAAGACTACACCCAAAATCCCAGGATCATGACAGTTCAAGGCTTCAACAAATTATTCTTAGGCCAAACTCCCTAGATGTCCAGTAATCAAAAATAGTGTGATAGGAGCTTTAAACATTTGGGGAACATTTGCCCGTTGCTGTTCATTTGATCAGCAGGTGGTATTTTCCATGAAACTCAAAATCAATTTGCATCAAACTGAGATGAAGAGCTTCGGGATGGTTGGTATGGTCAAGATCAGTCTGGCTGCACTTAAAGATTTCTTTAATTATCAATCAATGTGCTGATTATTTTCCACTTAATCACTTAATCTATGAAATGTTAAGAAATAGTAAATATGCTTATCCCAGTTTCCTTGAATCCAAGTTACTGTCTTCAGATGTCTTATTTTCAGTGTAGAAAGGTTTCTTTTTTTCAGACAATGAGTTTTTAAGGAGATGTAGTTTACCTTGACATGTTTCGACTGTCACTGCAGTCTTCTTCAGAAGCGTCATCTGACGTGCATCATGACGTGTCTTTATCAGCTGGTAGTATCCCGGAGACGTGACCAGCCTGGCAATCCGACAGATTTTCCAGACTGGTCACGCCCCCCGCCGCCCGGTGTTCTTTGTAGGAGAGAGTCCCAGGTGTGTGACAGCATGAAAGCCCCCTCATCCCGGTTGATGGTGTTCCTGGCCCGCCTCCTGATCTCTATGGCCTCCTTGATCCAACGTTTGAACTTGTTGCTTTCCGATCCGATGATTTTTGCGTTGTCCCAGTCCATGATGTGATTATTTCTTTTGCAGTGATCTGATATGGCTGATTTTAGGTTCACCTGCTCTGCTTTTTCTTTTTGTGATCTTGTGAGATGTCCTGTCGTTTCCTTTTCGCATTCTTTTTTATGTTCTGTTTTTCTTGTGTTAAAGCTTCTTCCTGTTTCTCCTAGGTATGTTTTTTTACATGTTTTGCATGGGATTTTGTATATTATGTTGCATTTTTTGTCCGTGTTCATCCTGTCTTTTGGATGAACTAAGAGCTGGCGGAGCTTTGTGTGAGGTTTTAATATTGCATTTATTTTGTGTTTTTTCATTGTCCTCTGTATGCGCTCGCTGATCCCCCTGATGTACGGTATGGTCACCATGTCTTTGTAGCTGCTGTCGGTTTTTTGTTTGGGTTTTGTTTTGTTTCCTTTCTGTTTTTCTTTGTTTTTGACTTGCTGTTTCCCTTTGGTTATGGCCCATTTTGGATATTGGCAGTGTGTGAGTGCGTGTCGTATGTGTTTTTCCTCCTCCTGTCTGTCCTCTTCCTCGGTGATGATACTGGCCCATTCATAAAGTGTTCTGACTACGGAGAGTTTGTGTGCTGTAGGGTGTTCCGATGTCCAGAGAAGGTATTGATCTGTGTGTGTGGGTTTTCTGTATACTGTGATTTTTATACTGCCATCGTCTTTGTGATTAATTTTTATGTCCAGGAAGTTTATGGTTCTGTTTGTTTCCTCTTCGTGTGTGAATTTGATGTTTCCAGTGCTGTCCATGTTGTTCAGGTGATCCGTGAGTTGTTGTGTGTCCAGATTTGATTTTTTTCCAGGATGTCGTCCACGTATCTTTTTCAGAGGGTGGGTTTGTATTGTGTGGGTGCTGTGGTTAAGGCTTTTGCTTCCATATCCTCCATAAAAAAACTGCTCATGATGGCTGATAGTGGATCTCCCATTGCAAAACCTTGTTTTTGTCTGTAGATTTTGTCTCTGAATTGGAAGTGGGTGGATTTTGCAACGAAATGTAAGAGGCAGGTTGTGTCTTCAACTGTGAGGTTTGTGCGTTTCCTGAAGGTCCTGTCATTCCTGAGGCGTTCCTGTACAATTTGTAGTGTGACGTCGACGGGGGTTTTGGTGAATAATGATACGACATCATGTGAAATAAAGATTTTGTCCGTTTCTATTTTTGTGTTTTTGAGTTCTTGTGCCAGTTGTTTTGAATGTTTGCAGTGTTGATCTGTGAGTCCGAGGATGGGTTTGATGATTTCGACCAGTGCTTTTGATAAGTTGTATGTAACGGAACCAATGCTGTCTACTATGGGGCGTAGTGGAGTGTCCTTTTTATGTACTTTTGGTGTGCCGTAGATCCGGGGGATGATGCTAGCTGTTGGTATTAAATGATTATACATGTCCTGTGTTATTTTCTTTTGTTCTAACAGAGGTTTTAGTAGCGCTTTCAACTGTCTTTTCTTTTCTTCCGTGGGGTCTTTTTTGAGCATTTCATATATGTTATTGTCCCCTAACATGGTTCCATCTGGGTTATGTAGGTTTCCGTGTCCATGACCACTGTTGTCCTGCCTTTGTCTGCCGGTAATATAGTGTTAGTCTTGTCTGTTTTTAGTGTGTGTATGGCCTTCTCTTCTTCTTGTGGGATGTTGCTTTGTGGTAACTTTGCTGTTTTTAAAATCCCTGCAACGGCATTGCGTAGTTCTGCTTTTTGTCCTTGATCATGTATCTTTTGGCACGCTAGTTCTGTTGCTAATATGAAATCTTCATGTGGGATGTTTTTTGGAGGGACGGCAAAGTTTAAACCTTGAGCTAGTACTCTTTTTTCTGTTTCGGAAAGTGTGCGCTTTGATAGGTTACATACCCATTTCTCATTTTGGTTGTGGAAAATTCCTGCTCATATTCATGTTTTAGGTGTGCGTTTATTTCATTTTCCATTTTTTCTTCCAGTGGGAAGTGTTCCTTGAACGTTTTACTTTCCTCTTCTAGTTCCCTGTTAATTTTTTCGATCTTGTTGACTGTTCCTCTTATCCTTTCTCTGATAAGGTCCTTTCTTGCTTTGTTGATGATTTTTTCTGCGTTGTTGGTATGGATCGGGTTTTTGATGTTGAGGCTTGCTGGTGTAATATCCTCGTCTCTGCAACGGGTTGAATCTGAGGTGGTTTTTGTGGCATGCTCGTGTTCTTTCGAGTCTCTCCAGCCGGTGGAAAGTGACAGTCGAAACATGTCAAGGTAAACTACATCTCCTTAAAAACTCATTGCCTGAAAAAAAGAAACCTTTCTACTTCATCTAATTCAAGTAGACAAAAAGAACCTATTTACACTAGATGTCTTATTTGTTTTGTTTTTTTGTTGAGATATTTTTTGGGGGCATTTTAGCCTTTAATCGACAGGACAGACAAGTGTGAAAGGGGGGGAGAGAGAGGGGAAGTGACATGCAGGAAATGGCCACAGGCTGGAGTCAAACCTGGGCTCCTGCAGCAACAGCTTTGTACATGGGGCGCCTGCTCTATCCACTAAGCCACCGACACCCCCAGATGTCTTATTTGTTGTCAAAACATCTGTCTGGAGCCCAAAGGTATTTTATTTACATGACAAAAAAACAGCAAATTCTCACACTTTAGAAATTGGACAATCAAGACATTTCTGGCATTTTTGCCTGGAAAAAGACTGAAATGATGACCACATGGTTGATGTTTTGAAGCTTGAATCCGTTGTTAATGGCAAGTTGTAGTGAATGTGCAAAACAAGGCTGAGATTCCTATTCCAGCCGTACCATACGAGCTCCATATTGCTAGCACTGTCAGGCACGCGCGCTGAGGCTGTACTGTTAAAGGGATAGTGCACCCAAAAATGAAAATTCAGCCATTATCTACTCACTCTCATGCTGAGGAACGCTCTGGTGAAGTTTTAGAGTCCTCATATCCCTTGCGGAGATCGGCGGGGGAGCGGCTAGCACACCTAATGGCAGACGGCACCCCAGACTAACGTCCAAGAACACAAAATAGAATCCACAAAGTATCTCCATACTGCTCATCCGTAGTGATCCAAGTGTCCTGAAGCCCTGACATAAAAAGTTGTTTCAAAAAACGTCATATGAACTCTGTTTTTAGCCTCACTGTAGCCTGTAGCTCTGACTGCTTCTCTGTGCTCCGCGCTCATGTGTGCACGCTCAGAGTGATCGGTTATGCACGGTTTCTGAAGAGCAGCAGTCTCGTCAGTACTGATGTCCAGATTCTCAAGTGCAGGCATTGCCAATTCCCAGTCTGAGCAGCAAAGACTTTCCTCATCCGTTGGCATTGCTTTGCATTTGAAACAACTACACCACCAGGTTTCTAGTGCTCGACTCCGGTATTCTGTGGCTGGCTGAGGGTTAGGCTCATGAGCTGCGGCGGCTGCTTCGTCCAGTAGCCTGAGTTCCGTCTGTATACTCGGGCTCAAACAAATACGGCTCAACAAAGAAATGCTGTTCCTCCTCAATTTCAAAGTCTTCAGACATGTTGGGCTGTCCTTTGCTAAAAGACCATAGTGCAACTTATCTTTTAGCTACTGTGGTTACCATTGTCTCCCCCTGCCGTGCACGTGTCACGTGATGTTAACATGGGTAAGCAAAGCTCATGCTTTCACTGGTGTTGCGCAAGCGCGCACACATGAGCACGGAGCACAGAGAAGCAGTCAGAGTTACAGGTTACAGTGAGGCTAACAACAGAGTTCATATGACGTTTTTCCAAACAACTTTTTATGTCGGGGCTTCAGGACACTTGGATCACTACGGATGAACAGTATGGACATACTTTGTGGATTCAATTTTGTGTACTTGGACGTTAGTCTGGGGCGCCGTCTGCCATTAGGTGTGCTAGCCACTCCCCCTGCCGATCTCCGCAAGGGATGTGAGGACTCTAAAACTTCACCAGAGCGTTCCTCAGGATGAGGGTGAGTAGATAATGGCTGAATTTTCATTTTTGGGTGCACTATCCCTTTAAGTCCCCAGTGTTTACTGCACTGTTCACATGCATTATCTTCATAAGTAGTGATAGCTCAGTCCATAGGGACATTAGAACTGGAGGGTCGCTGGTTCAAGTAGGGATGGGTATCATCAAGATTTTATCTATACTACTACTTTTATCAATACTCCTTATCGATTTGGTACTTAAGCAGTACTCTTATCGGTCATTTTCATTTCTAAATAATTGCTTTATAGAAAATATATTAATTTAAAAAGAAAAAATTCAGACCAGGATAACTAAATATTTCAAATAAAACAGATTGTTGTTTCTAGAGCAGCAACAGTATTTTTCACCACAGCAAAGTCACTATATAAATGATATTCCTGACATGATAATACTGAGTGAAGTTTAGTATTTATCAATCAGTCCTCCTGTCCTCTGTCCTCTTGTCCTCTGTGCCCCTGTCTCTCTGCCGCTAACACTGGCGCTGGTAGAGAGAGGAGGGGCCGTTTGTCTCAGCCAGCAGCTTAGTTTGGAAGTATCTACCCAGTTTTAACATAAGTGTCAAACTAACTTAGTCTACATACAGAAAGCTGTCATTTTAGCTTATAAGTAACAATTTGCTATTAGCCGAACTAGTGTGCTGTCTAAACTAGCATGTAAGACATAACATTAGTGGCGGTGGATGAGAGACTGCGGAATATCGCTGTCTACATGTTTACATATTCATGCTTGGTTTGGCTTCTTACTCGCTAAGATTTGTTTGCACTTACAGTAACGAGTTTAGCTGCTATAATTTTCGAGTTATCTTCGCTTTGCTTCCACCACGGCCACTCGGCTGTTCATCGATTACCGTGTTGAGTAGGTGTGTGTGTTTGTGTGTATGTGGAGGAGGTCGGCCCCAGCACAGAGCACAGGTGAGAGGCTGCAAGATGATAATGAATTAAACCAAAATGTGTAAAAGTACCGATAAAGGAACCAATACCGTCAGAGCTTATCAACAGTACAGTCTTTATGTGTATATGATAACAGAATGGAAAAAATGGAATTTCCCCGCAGTAATAAATTAAGTATCTTCTTCCTCTAAAGTTTCTCCAGTTGTGCAGTGACAGTTTTTCTTCAACTGAAGAAATGCCATCAAACTTCAAAAACCCTCCCCTGAATGAAGCTGATGGGTGGCATGTACTTTGCTGTCATCTTAGTGATGAGGGTCGTTGTTTGCTCTGCATGTCGATCATCAAACTTAAGTCTTCGGATGACAAATCAACAACAAATATGCACAGCCATTTGAGAGCAGGGATTCCAGCACAAAGTGGAGCTCTGTCTGCACTTTAACAGTCAATGACAAGCTTTGGGATATGCTAGCTTAACCTTGCTGAGTGTGCTCTGCACCTCATTTTTGTTTATTTTTTCGCAGAAGTTCCACACAGAACTTTTTGATGGCTGTAGAAGTCTCTGCATGTTTCTGCTGTTTGCATGATTTCCAGCGTCTTGGCTCTAACAACGTTGTAGTAAAATGCTATACTGCCTTGTGTGGAAAACACTGTGCTACACACGTTTTACTGGAGCCTGGGTGCAGACTTCCATCTGTGTTACTGGTGATGAAGAAATACAGAGAATTTTGGACGGAGCAGTGAGTGACAACAACCCTGCCCTCATTTAACAGTACTGTTTGCAGGGAAATGTTAAACGGACCTAAGGTCTAGGTGTCATGTCTGATGGGGTTACTTTTGGTTCCTAAAGTACTACATCAAAAGTGTTTGGTGGAAACAGGGCTATACATCTCTCTCTCTCTCGTATCCTATTACTGCATCTTGCTAACTCGGCCATTCTGGATGTCACTAACTCGGCTTCTTCTCCGGAGCCTTTGTGCTCCACTGTCTCTCAGATTAACTCATATTGCAGCGGTGCCTGGATAGCGTGACATGTGTGGTTGTGCTGCTGCCGTGGTCCTGCCAGATGCCTCCTGCTGCTGCTGCCATCATTAGTCATTAGTCATACTTCTACTGTTATTATACACATATGATTATTGTCACACATGTATACTGCCAGATATTAATATATACTTTCAACATATTGTACCACAGTAGCCTGAACTATAATATTATTACTTTCATTAATGTTGTTGTAAGCTACTGTCATTACCGTCTGTCCTGCATCTCTCTCTCTCTCTCTCTCTCTTTCTGTCTCATTGTGTCATATGGATTACTGTTAATTTATTATGCTGATCTGTTCTGTACAACATCTATTGCACGTTTGTCCGTCCTGGAAGAGGGATCCCTCCTCAGTTGCTCTTCCTGAGGTTTCTACCGTTTTTCCTTATCCGCTGTGAGGGTCCAAAGGACAGAGGGATGTTGTATGCTGTAAAGCCCTGTGAGGCAAATTGTGATTTGTGATATTGGGCTTTATAAATAAAATTGATTGATTGATAGACATGTACACTGTCCAAATAATCTATTGACATGCCCAATGATACTTCGACATGCTGCCTGGAGGAGCCAGGGATCAAACCCCCAATCTTCTTACTGGTGGACGACCTGCTCTACCTCCCGCCCAACGGTCGCTCCTTGCTAGCATGTCAACACTTTTAAATCGATATGCTCTGATACTTTGGAAGCCTGTGGCTGCATATATTAAAATAACATAATATATCCAGACGAACTTTACTTTTTCTTTTGTGTGTGCATGATGGATAAAAGAAGAAAAATTCAAAATGCTCTTACATCCAGCTCACACTCATAGAGAGTGTCATCCAGCAGGGTGACTTTGATCTCCATGGTTTTGGGTCGGCGTGGAGCTCTGGGAGTTTTGGCCTCCTCCTCCTCTGTGGTCTTCTCTTCCTCCTCTCTTTTACTGCCTCCTTCAGGACCACACTTCTTCTCCTCCTCCTTCTCCTTCTCCTTCTCCTCCACCTTGTCCTTCTCCAGGGCAGCCTCCTCTCCTTTGTCCTTGTTGTTCTCTTCGTCCTTTCCACCCTCCCTCTCCTCAGCTTCTTTCTTCTCTACCTGGACAGCCTGACAAAGACACTTTCATTACAATGCAGTCTACACTCTCTTAAGAATGTGCCTTCGTGACTATTTAGTCTTGACGTTCGGAACTTTTTTTTATTACAGACATCAATCTGTTTACAAGCAAGTTAAACTGGTGTGTGCATCCATGGTCATTTTAGTAATGGTTGTAATTATGGACATAAAAACAATGCTGTGAATCTTGCATAAGGTTCATGATGCAACAGGTGTTGCGGCTCTGATGACTTCATCAATTAATGCCTGAATTTCATCTATCAATACTATTTTATAATTTTTACATGTTCCAAATAAATATCAATCAATCAAAAAGTAATGAGCTTTTCAAAATTAAGGCTTAAAAATCAATTCCTTTGGTTTGGTGCCAGAAGTCTTTCATTCACTTACACAGCTCCCTCACCCATAGATCATCCACACGTCATGTACACTGATCAAGAATCAGATCAACACGACAACAGCACATTGCATCTTTTGTCCACATTTAAATCACCAGAGCTGCTTTCTTTCAGTCGCATAATATGTGACAGGGAGAATGACGGTTCATTTCATTGTGGATTCAGCTGCTGTTAGCACAGGGAGAGACCCTGTGGAGACTTCTACGGACAGCTTGCTGACTTTGTAGTTAGGCTGGTAAAACTGAAAGAAATAGAAGCATAAAATTCACTGCGGGTCTCACCTTATTGAATACGAAAGTTTAAACAGGCATCTGGAGAACAACACAATAGTTCATTACAATGCAACCGAGGACATGACTGCCACTAGTATTGGGAGAATAACTACATTTCTGTTATTATGATGGCTATTTTCAAATGCTTCAGAAACAAGAGGAGATATTAAAATTCTGCATTTAGTAAATAGTTCCCAGCAGAATCAAATTGTTTACAAGGTATTCAACCTTTCAACTTTTCTTTTCATTAATTAGAATACATTTGAGGTTCCAAATGCTTATCTCCTTTCTTTACGGACTGTATGAAGGTGGCTAAGAATGTCACAGAACATTATACTGGGGATGAAAGACTTCTTTGCAGAGAGGCTGTTATAAGATCTAGCCTTGTAAAGAAAGTAGTTTTGTCTGTCACTGAGCCTCTCACCCATGTCTTATCGTCCAGAACAGGTGCTCTACCAAGTGACCTTAAAGTAGCTGAAGTCATAGTGCTATTCAAATCAGGTGATTCCAGTTTATGTAATAATTATTGTCCTATATCTGTTTTACCATTTTTTTCTGTAGTTCTTGAAAAACAAGTATAGTTCAGAATGAAAAAGCATATGGATGAGAGCAACATACTGTATAGCCATAAATATGGTTTTCGGAAAAAAATGTCAACAGAAATTGCAGCTTGTTAACAAAATCACCACAGCCTTCGACAACAAGAACTCTCAGCATATTTTTAAAAGGTGTTTGACACTGTTGATCACAATATCCCTTTTGCCAAATTACAGAAATATGGCTTTCATGATTCTGCTTTATAATGGCTGCTTGAGTATTTAATGGACAGAGAACAGTATGTCTCTATTAATAGGTACGATTCAAATAGAGCTAAACTACTTTGTCGATTACCTCACTCCATGCTTGGACCCTTTTTGTTCTGAATTTACATACATGACCTACTTAGGGTCTGCAAAAATGTATTGCCTTTTTTATTTGCTGATGATACGTCTGGTATATTCACATAAAAATTTTAGCACACTTATTCAAGAATCAAATAAAGAGCTATCATCTGTTTCTAAATGGTTTCGAATGAACAAACTCTCAATATAGAAAAATCGTACTTCATGATATTTTGTGACAAAAAAAATACATAACAAAGATAAATAATAACATCATAGATAACATCAAAATAACTCAGGCTCCTTACATTAAATTTCTAGGGGTCATGGTAGATGAAAAACTAATTTTCCATATTGAACTTGTCTGTAAAAAGACTATGAAGTCAATTGGTATCTTAAGTACAGTACTTTCATTGGTCAATCATTCCTGTATTTTAACTTGTTATCATAGCCAAATTTGCCCTCATATTATGTATTGTAATACTGCTTGGTCTGCCACATGTTCTACTTATCTCAGTAAGATTTTTCTAATTCAAAAACTTTTTTTCAAGAGTGACTAACTTTGCTAAAAATGCAAATCATCTACTTCTCTCTTTAGAAAATATCAACTTTTATCAATTTTTAATGTTAACGTGTATCAGATGTGTGTATTCATGTATAAATATGTACATCTTACTCATGACTTGCCTAGCATTTTCCAGAACGCCTGTCTGAAACGTCTGACACTCAAAAGACTTTTGTCTTCCATATTGTTGGACTTATCTTAATTAATATTCATTGAATTACAGAGGACCATGTCTTTGGAACAACCTACTTTCATCTCTACAATCATCATCCACATCATCGTTATTTGAAAACATCTGAAAATGACTAAAATTTGCAAAGACTTTTCAGTGATTCATTTGTAATTTGTTTTTCTGTAAACTGTAGATCTCTAACAATTTTGTATGAGGCGCCGTACAAGACATAATTCATTCTGGCCCTCTCACACACATACAGTGGTGGAAAAAAGTTTTCAGACACCCTTACAATTTTACACAGTCTCAAATATTATCATGAAATATTTGTGGAAAAATCTTTTTTGTGTTTCAAAAGGTGTGGCTGCATTAGACAGATACAAACAAATACAAATTATATTTTTTTGTTTATTGTTTACAAGAAAAACAACAAAACTAAATTCTTGACAGTTTCAATATGTCAGTTCTCAACATTGTCGGTATCAAAGTCAACAAATAACAGAGAATGTGTTCAAAACTGAACAAAAAATAAATAAACCATCACATCATCAAATTAATATTTAGTAGTCCTGCCACTGGCACGTAGTAGAGCTCTAATCCTGGCTGGCATGTTCCCCACGAGCCTTTCACACTGTTGAGGGGTAATCTTGTCCCATTCTTCTTGAATTACTGCTTTTAATTCTTCTAAATTCTTTGGTTTATGCTTTGAAACAGACCTTTTGATAATCCACCACAGATTTTCAATGGGGCTCATGTCCGGGGATTGAGCTGGCCACTCTAAGACCTGGATACTGTGCTCCTGCAGCCAAGTTCTACTGGCCTTGGATGTGTGGCAAGGGGCATTATCTTGTTGAAACATCCAGTTTTTACCTCGACGGAACAGTGCACGCGCAGAAGGGAGCATGTGGGTTTCGAGAATGGTACAATACTTGGTAGAGTTCAATGTGCCATCACAGACAGTGAGATGACCAACACCAGCAGCACTCATGCATCCCCAAACCATGATACTGCCTCCACCATGCTTGACAGTAGGTACTGTACATGCTGGAGATAATGCTTCGTCTGGCCTTCTGCGTACCCTCACATTAGTAGGAGGAAGATAAAGCTGGAAACTGGACTCATCTGACCACAAAATCTTCTTCCAATTCCTGGCTGTCCAGTTCTTGTGTGCCTGGGCCCAACGATGCCGGGCTAACCTCTGTCTCTCATTGATCAGGGGCTTCTTGATAGCCTTGTAGGACCTTAAGCCATGATCTAAAAGTCGGCCACATACAGTGCGGGTGGAACACTGGACACCAGTTTGGTTTGACCACTGCTGCTGAAGCTCCTGTGATGTCATTCGGCGGTTTTGCCTGCATATGCGGATCAGGATGCGGTCATTTCTTGCTGAAGAAACCCTTGGACGCCCAGATCTTGGTTTGTCTTCCAAGCTGTTGGTTCGTCTGTATTTCTGCAGAGTGTATCCAACTGCTGAAGGACTGCATCTGCACTTCCTGGCTATCTGGCGGCAGCTGTACCCTTCCTGGCTGAGAATCTTTATCTTCAGGCGTGTTTCCTGCGTTAGGTTCCTTGTTTTAGCCATTTTTGTGTCTGAAGAACTCTCAAATGTGCTGGCTTTATGTAGACACGAAGCTTGGCAACAAAAATTGTGTCTTTTAATAAAAAGAACGACCTTCATCACTGGTACCAAAATGACCCAATACTCAAAATTTCTTATGTATTTTTATGGAACCAATCAATTTTAAGTTTTTAATGGCTTTTTTAGGATTTATTTAGTATTTTGGCTGTGACTGTACTAAAAGAAATTGCACTTGAAGACCTAAGAGTGATTCTTAATGCAATATTTCACAAATGCATGGGGTGTCCGAAAACTTTTTTCCACCACTGTACATTCTCCTTACACATACATATATTTTCACTCTCATATTTATACATTTTCACTCACACATTCATACATTTTCACTCTCATATTTATATATTTGAACACACACACACTGATACATTTTTCTCTCATATTCATATATTTTATGCACACATTCATACACTTTGCTCTCATGCACATGCAATCATGTATACATTTAATACTATAAGTAATATATGTATGTAAAAGGAAAATGTATGTATGTTGAAAGAAAATATATGTATGTAAGAGAAGAATGTATGCATGTGTGAGTGATAGTGTAAAAAATGTGTACAAAAGGTACAGGACAGCACTCCAATTATAATTATAATTATAACCCTTCCTCAGCGTGCACAAGCAACAAAGTGACACTTTGTTGCTTGTGCACGCTGAGGAAGGGTTTCACCCGAAACGTTCATGTGGCAATAAACATTATAATTGGAGTGCTGTCCTGTACCTTTTGCACATTTTTTTTTCATTGAGGATTCAGCACCCATTCATACTTCTGAGGGTTGAGCGTGTTTGTTTGGACTTCTGAGAGTATAGTGGAAACGGAAGGAGTATAGTGGAAATGGAAGGCAGTCCATTTACTGTCTACATACTCTGGTACAGTAGGTGGCGGTATACACCTAATGAGCAATGGTTGCAACGCGCCATAAAACCAGACAAAGGTGAAGAATTTATTGTGCTGTGATTGGCTGAGAAGCTCAAGTCAAGCAGAGTCATGTTCGAGAAACGAAACTGTCACATTGAGAATGTTTGCTCACACTCACCCATCTGAATCCCAAGTAGTAAAATGAATTAATGATATTACTAAAGGCTGGCAATACAACAATGCTCAAATGAATAAATGACTGATGCAAAGTGAGCATATGTTACGGTGCGTGTCCCCTCCGTCCACAGCTGTGTTCAACTTGTTTGTTTTATAACAGGATAAACAAATATTAAATGCATTATTTTGTTTTTCTGTGTGAATAAAAAAAATAATGGAAATCTATGTACTTTTTCCATTTTCTTCTTCAAATGGGCAATTGGAGCAGAAATTAGACCACAACCAGTAATTAACTTGTGTTTGGCCTTTTTTGTTAAATCAATATTATGTGCCCCTACTGCATAGATAGACAGATAAATAATAAATAATAATAACTGTAAATGTCTTTCCACTGTCACTTACTGCAGGTACGTGTCGGTGCAATTAATTGACGCGCGCCAGGCTTGGCTCTCACAAACAATGTCCAGACGTTTCCTGTTGCTTTGCTCCATTTATTTCTTCCATACATTTAAGCACAAGAAAGTACAGTACCTTGCTTTGTAGCAATTAGGTAACCTATTATCTAATACTGCTCCTGTCTGCAGACACCTCAGCCGTGCCACAGTGGCACACAGTACAACATGTTTTGCAACAAAAATAAAATAAATAAAACACACATGTAGATAAATGGCTGTTACAATAATATTAATAATAAAAGGGATGCTGCTGTGTCTCGTGCGTAAATGCACACAGTGTCTCTCTTTATGGGGAAACGCACTTATTGCTTCTGCTGCGGGGTGGGGGGTGGGGTGGGGTGGGGTGCTCGCTGCAGGTATTTAATAACCTCAGGTAGATATCTTTTAACGTTACATTCTTTTGTATTTTTTGTTATGATCCTTCCACTGTAGCTCTGCAGGGAAACACTGTACAGGGGAATAAAAAGTGGGAAGAAGTAACTTAATTGATTATTTAAATCTCCAGATACGCCAAGTATATGCGCATTTATGCATGAGGCACAGCAGCGTTACTTAATTGATTATCTATCTATTTTTTAGATTCAATTTTATTTATATAGTGCCAAATCACAACAAAAGTCATCTCAGGGCACTTTACACATAGAGCAGGTCTAGATAATACTCTTGTATCTATCTATCTATCTATCTATCTATCTATCTATCTAGGCCATAAGCATAGCCGATGCCAATGTTTTGAGATGCAGTAGGGGCAGATAATATAGATATAACAATAAACTCAAAAAACAAGTAGGTTTCTGGTTTTGGTTTAATTTCTATATCAATTAGCCATTTGAAGACGAAAATGGAAAAAGCACGTGGATTTCCGTTTTTTCTCATTCACACGAAAATTGGAAAATTAAAATGATGCATTGTATATTTGTTTATCCTGTTATAAAACAAGTTAAACAAAGCTGTGGACGGAGGGTACACCAATAGTAGCGAAACGTTCATAGTTCACATCTAAGTTCAACATAATGTTGAAAGTTGAAAAAATATATATGAACAAGTTATGGCATGAGATGTATAATGCTTCATAAACAACGGTAACTTAGATGGTGATCTTCCTTTCTCGGTCATGTTGATCTTTTTCTTTCTTTATTATTTGAGTTTGTGAATAGTGCATAAATATTGCCGCCGCAATGACTTGTGGGATGGAATTATCTCCTTTCCTATCGCTTAGGAAGGTCCGATGTATCCTTTGCTAAAGGAGATCTGAAAGGAAGCACTGAACCTCCTTTCCTTAGTGTTTAGAGAATTCGAACAGCTCTTATCATGGCGGCCACTAAAATACTTCCGGGTCATTTCACTCAGCTAGGAACCTTCCTAAGCAAAAAAGACTTTCTGACCGCAGCCTATGTGTATGTGCTGAAAAGTAAAGTGTATATATATGTGAGAGTGAAAATATATGTATGTAAAAGAAGAGTGAAAATATATGTATGTGAAAGGAGAATGTATGTGTGTGAGAGTGAAAATATATGTATGTGAAAGAAGAGTGAAAATATATGTATGTGAAAGGAAAATGTATGTGTGTGAGAGAGAAAATATATGTGTAAGGAGAACGTATGTGTGTGAGAGTGAAAATATATATATATATGTGTGTAAGGAGAATATATGTGTGTGAGAGAGAAAATATATGTGTAAGGAGAATGTATGTGTGTGAGAGTGAAAATATATGTATGTGTAAGGAGAATGTATGTGTGTGAGAGTGAAAATATATGTATGTGTAAGGAGAATGTATGTGTGTGAGAGGGCCAGAATGAATTATGGCTTGTACGGCCCCTCATAATTTTGTATTACTTCTTAGTCTGGAACTTTTGTTCAATTTGCAATCTTCACTTTGATCTTTTTCTTTTTAGGTATTATTGTTGTTAGTTAAAAGGGAGGTATCTTCATAAGCCATTTTTGGATTCTAAATTCTCCTGCACAATGTTTTAACTTTTAATTTCCTTTTTTCTGTATTGTCTACACATGTATGTTAGGGGTGGGGGAAAAAAATAGATTTTTAGATGCATCGAGATTTTGTCTTGAACGATGCGAGCATCGATGTGGAAAACTCATAATTACGTACATTACAGTAGTGACGGAGCGGAGTTTTGGTGAGTTTTAGTGGAGTGGCGTTTTCTTTGTAAATAATATTTAGTGTTGTAAATAATAGTACTCGTACTCGTACTCGTAAATAACAGTATTTGTGGTTTTTTGAGAGCTTTTGAGTTTTTTTCATGCCGTGTTTTTGAGTGTTTTCATTGTGTTTTCACCATAGTTCGTAGTTTTGCCATCGTTCGTTTTTTGCAATAGTTCATGTTTTTATAGTTCATAGATAGTTATAGTCAGTTAAAGTTTTGTAAATACTGGAAGAGAAATGTCAAGGAGGTCGAGGAGGGACAGCAGAGTCCCGCTGAGATTTGTGGATGAGGAGGATGGACCAGAGGAGACTGGTGGAGTGTAGTCATCTCAACCACAGTAAGTAATGCAGTTTGTATGCACTGGATTAGTGCTGCATGATTGATCTAATCGCAATCGCGATGTCAGGCTGTGCGATTACATAACCACATAAAAGGCTGCAATTTGCAATTTAATGTAAATAAATGTTAATGTGACTGCCTCTGCTGTAGTGTGTGGAGTTTGTTGACATTACACCCACAAGCTATCCTGGTATGTGCAGCACGTATGGTCAGGTGACCACCCAGCGTGCAGCAGTGACCAACATAGACACTGAAGAAGAGCATGAGCATGACCATGAACAGGCTGAGTTGGTGGCAAAAAAACGCAACGTCTGTTACATGGCGATACTTTGGATTCAGGTACGGCGACGTTGAACAGTAAGACGTGTTGTGTAAAACTTTAAAAGTTAAAGCTGCCACGTCCCGCGGCAATGCGACCAATCTATATCAGCACATCACAGAGAAAAGTAGGAGGAATGCATGCGAGAGAAAGCCAAGCCGTGTAACATCAAAGACAAAGAGACAACTGAAAGCCGCCAGAGCCTCATAAAACAGCATGCAAGCACAGTTACGCAAACATTTGTAAGTGTCATGGGGAAATCATGGACTCCATAACAAACTATACAATAACAAATGAAAAACTGAGCAATTTTGCTCGGTTTCGGCCCACTTGTCATGCTGCAGTGTGGTGCTATTCACGTGCTGGAATTTGTCATTTACGTGACAACCTGAACGCAACACAGGCTTGCTCTGCTGTAGGTACAGTGCCGTGCTGCGTTCCTGTGAGCAGTGTGTTTGACTGTGCTCAGTCTGTTGATGGTCATCTACACACTGTCCATAACAATAACTATGTCAGGTCAGGTCAGTGCCCCCCTAATATAATGTAGGGGAAACACTGAATCAAGCAAGAAGACTAATGATACCATTTTTTTTTTTTATTATATTGTAATCGCAATCGCCATTTGCGATATCGTCCACTCAAATCACAATCACACATTTTTATCAAATCGTGCAGCACTACACTGGATATGTATTCCCATGTTTATTACAATAATGTTTTTCAATATCTAGTGTAAATTTTCATATTGGCTCATTTTATAATCGAGAATCATTTTATAATCGAAATCGTTGCCCTCGGAATCGGAATTGAATCGAATCGTGAGGTGCCTAGAGATTCCCAATGTATGTGCACCTAAACTAGACTAAACTAACCATGAATATTTGATATGAGCTTACAGTTAACTGCAATTGTCTTCTGCATTGAGGAGCTGTATAGCAGAGTGTGCAGCCATGTCTGGCATTCTTTTGGTAACAGTTGTTAAGGTTCAAACCTCAATGAGGCAGAATCCCATTCTGGTCTATAAACCAGGGGGTTGGTTATGCCAGTCTAGGGGACCATGTCTCATAGTGATTTTTTTTAAAGCTCCGTCTCCCCACTACTGGAAAATGTATCGTAGCATTGCAGCAATGGGAGCTTTCTATGTGCTTAACACTCATCATTACAATATTTTTTTCCCACCATTTTACACTAGAGTCAGTATAAAAGAGGGTGGCCATCACAGAATATCATAAAGCCATAAATCATTGTAAAGCTTAGACTATAAAATATCTACTACTCACATTTTCTTGACAATGAGGACAACAGAATTTGACCTTTGATCTTTAATACTGCAAGAGGGCAAATTCTGAATGCCTCTGCAAATGCCCTTCAAACTAGCTTCATATCGCTCTGACGTGCCTCTGGATAATTCCATTATGAAGAGCACGAAAAAAAGCTTTAAAATTAAATATGAATAACAAAAGAATAGAAGAGAATAGAATAGAATAGAATAGAATAGAACTTTAATTGCCACGCAACCAAAGTCGGTGGTATTTGCTTTCGGTACATATATAGGACACTGTTTCATAGTCACAACAAGTGCATACAGGAGGTGTTTACTGATTCTGAACTTTTTTAGTTGTCTAAGGAACTATAGTCTCTGATGTCCTTTTTTGATTATGAGATCAGTGTTTGTGTGCCATTTTAGGTTACTGCAGATATAATAATAATGCCTAAGAACTTGAAGGAGTCCGTTGAGGTTATTGGCTGGGAGTTGATATGACCGAGGATTTGGGATTTTGTTTGTGTCTGAAGTCAATGATGATTTCCATGGTCTTTGCTGTTTTGAGCAGCAGGTTGTTCTCTGCACACCATTTGAATGTGCTGTCCACAGTTTGACGGTAGGGTGATTAGTTATTGCTTGAGATGAGGCCAATTATTGTTGTGTTGCCTGCATATTTAAAGACCTTGACTGAGGTGGAGTGAGATGTGAGGTTGTTGGTGTACAGACCGAAGAGCTGTGGTGAAAGTACACAACCTTAAGGGGCCCCCCATGTTGATAACCAGGGGGCTGGATATTTTATTTTGACTCTCTGTTTTCTGCTTAGTAAAAAGTGTAGGATCCATTGGCACATGTCAGGGTGAATGTTCATTCCTACTAGTTTATTGTGAAGTATGAGTGGGTGAATGGTATTAAAGGCTGAGCTGAAATCGATGAACAGAATGCGTGCATATGTATTGGGTGATTCCAGACGGTGGAGAGTATAGTGAAGCGCCAGGTTGATGGCATCTTCAACTGACCGGTTAGTGCTGTATGCAAACTGGAGAGGGTCCTTGATGGGTGTGGTGTGGGATTTTAGATAGGCCAAAACCAGGTGCTCAAATACCTTCATGGCTACTGAAGTGAGTGCAACAGGTCTGAAGTCATTCAGACAGCTCGCCTTAGAAGACTTGGGCACAGGGATGATGATGGATGATTTGAAGCACTGTGGGACTCTACATTGGCACAGGGAAGTGTTAAAGATGGAGGTAAACACAGGAGCCAACTGTACAGCAGAGTGATTCAGGACAGAAGGGCTAAGGTGGTCTGGCCCTGCTGCTTTCTTTTTATTTAATTTTTTGAAGGCCGATCTAACTTCCTCCTCCGAGATGGTGAACGGCACTGAGGAAGGTGAAATGGGCGGCACAGATGGAGGGGACCATATGCTGTCAAAGCGTGCATAAAAACAGTTCAGTTTGTCAGGTAAATCCAGGTCATCGTCTGGTATGGGAGAAAGATGTGTTTTGTAATCCATCATTTTTTGAAGGTTATTCCAGACTCCTCTGGAATTATTAGGTCTGAGTTGTTGTTCCAGTTTTATAGAATATGTAGACTTAACTCTTCTTATTGCTGAGCTTAATTCATATTTTGCTGATTTGTATTGATCATTATTCCCATTAATGTAAACTGCACTCTTCTTCTTGTGTAGTAATTGTACTTCTTTGGTGAACCAGGGTTTTCCATTGCCAAATATTGTTGTAGTTTTGTAGGGGAAGCACAGGTCTTCGCAGAAACGGACGTATGATGTCACCATATCAGTACGTTCGTCTAAGGTGTCACATGATTTGGTGAAGGAATCACAGTCGGTGCAATCAAAACATCCTTTTAGTGACTCGATGGCATCTTCGCTCCAGGATTTAACAGTTATCGTTCTGGGTTTGATGGATTTGAGTTTTTGTTTATATGCGGGAACAAGCAGCAGCATTACATGATCAGATCTACCCAAAGGAGCACATGGGAAAGCACGGTAAACACCAGTGATAGTAGTGTAGCAATGATCCAAAGTTTTGTTTTCTCTGCTCGGGCATGTGACTTGCTGAATGTAGTTAGGTGGTCGGTGGTCAGACAGGTGTGGTTGAAGTCACCCAGGGCTATGACGGTGGAATCGGGGTGAGAGCTCTCAGATTAGAGATGTGCCGTGCTAGCTCATTCATAGCTGTGTTGGCGTTAGCTTGAGGTGCTATGTAAACACCAATCAAAACAATTGATGAGAACTCTCTTGGTAGGTAGGTGATTATACTGAGGTATTCAATGTCAGGGAAACAGTGTCATGCTAGTGCAGTGGTGTTATTACTCCAACATTGATTTAATAAGAAGCAGAGACCCCCGTCTTAGACTTGTGTGACAGTGCCGCCAATCTGTCAGCTCTGTAGATGGTGAAGCCAGGTGGGGTTACTGCTGAATCGGGAACTGATGGATCTAGCCAGGTCTCCTTGAAGCAGAAGGCAGAGGACTCTTTGTACTTCCTCCTGGTTTGGATTAGGAGCTGAAGCTCATCCATTATATTCCTTAGTGATCTTACATTGGAGAGGAGTTGGTTTGAATCTTATTTATCTTATTTATCTAATCGTTTTCAGTTTGTTCATGTTTATGATGAATCATCCTTGCATACTAAAGTTTGTTTTGGAGTTCCACAAGGTTCTGTGCTTGGACCAATCCTATTCACTCTATATATGCTTCCCTTAGGTAACATCATTAGAAATCACTCTGTAAATTTCCATTGTTATGCGGATGATACACAATTGTATTTATCGATGACGCCAGAAGAAACTGTTCAATTAACTAAACTTCAAAATTGCCTTAAAGACATAAAAACCTGGATGAGCTCCAATTTTCTTATGTTAAATTCAGACAAAACTGAAGTTATTGTTCTTCTCCCAAACACTCTTTATCTGATGACATAGTTTCTCTGGATGGCATTGCTCTGGCCTCTAGCACTACCGTAAGAAACCTCAGAGTAATATTTGACCAAGATTTGTCTTTTAACTCCCATTTAAAACAAACCTCACGGACTGCATTCGTTCATCTGCGTAATATTGCGAAAATTAGGCCTATCCTGACCCGAAAAGATGCAGAAAAATTGGTCAACTTTTTGTTACCTCTCGGCTGGATTACTGTAATTCCCTATTATCGGGTACCTCCAATAAGTCTTTAAAAACTCTCCAGCTAATTCAGAACGCAGCGGCACGTGTACTAAGAGGAACTAAGAAACAAGATCATATTTCTCCTGTTTAAGCTTCTCTGCACTGGCTCCCTGTAAAATCCAGAATTGAATTTAAAATCCTTCTCCTAACTTATAAAGTTCTAAATGGTCAGGCTCCATCATATCTTAGAGAGCTCATAGTGCCATATTATCCCACCAGAACACTGCACTCTGAGAATGCAGGGTTACTCGTGGTCCCTAAAGTCTCCAAAAGTAGATCAGGAGCCAGAGCCTTCAGCTATCAGGCACCGTCTCCACATTTAAGACTAGACTTAAGACTTTCCTCTTTGATAAAGCTTATAGTTAGGGCTGGCTCAGGCTTGCCTTGTACCAGCCCTTAGTTAGGCTGACTTAGGCCTAGTCTGCCGTGGAACCTCCTATAATACACCAAGCACCTTCTCTGTGATGTGTGTGGTTGTGCTGCTGCCGTTGTCCTGCCTGATGCCTCCTGTTGCTGTTGTCATTAGTCATACTTCTACTGTTATTATACACATATGATTATTGCCACATATGTATACTATCATATATTAATATATACTTTCAATATCTTGTACCACAATAGCCGTAATTATAATTATAATATTATTACTTTCATTAATTTTGTTGTAAGCTACTGTCATTACCATCTGTCCTGCATCTCTCTCTGTCTCTGTCTCTCTTTCTGTCTTATTGTGTCATATGGATTACTGTTAATTTATCATGTTGATCTGTTCTGTACGACATCTATTGCACGGCTGTCCATCCTGGAAGAGGGATCCCTCCTCAGTTGCTCTTCCTGAGGCCTCTACCATTTTTTTTCCCCCATTAAAGGGTTTTTTTGGGGAGTTTTTCCTTATCCGCTGCGAGGGTCCAAAGGACAGAGGGATGTCGTATGCTGTAAAGCCCTGAGAGGCAAATTGTGATTTGTGATATTGGGCTTTGTAAATAAAAAAGATAGATAGATACATGGATGGATAGATGGATAGATAGAGCCGGTAGTGGGGGCCGGTATGGACGTCTTCTAAACCGGGCCAAGATACCTGCCCATCTGCGACCTGGTGCGGGTGGGTTCCCTGGGTGTAATCCAAATAGTCCATGGGCCAGAGCCCAAAATTTCACTTGTCGGTACCACTCAAGGTGACAAAGCTTACTTATACTTTTTGAAAAAATCTTTGTCTGTAGATGATATTTTGGTATGATAGCCCTTCCTGAGTGGTAGCTGTATCATAGTTATCAGCTCATGAAGTTTACCTACCCCCTCAGGAAATTGCATTTCAGATGCTGGTGCATTTCCTGCTTTAGACTCACGTAGAAGACATCTGTCAATGTTTCACAATATTGTCTTTGGTATTATTTTAAAGGGGAGTATGTAATCTTTCATTCAAGCTAAAATGTGAATCTTTCTGACCAATATAGAGGTCACTGGAGCTCTTTGAACAGTCAACAATACACATTTTTACACAATTTTCGCCTAAATGATATACTATCTTTTAGCCTTGTGTCATCTAGGAGCAACAGGGACACAAAATACAAAATGCACAACACTCTCAGGACCATAAGGATTCAGGAAATGTAGAATATGCCTATACTATTTCTTGTCAGGGGTGATTGTGAGCCTTAAATTAGAAGAGCAGTACTAGGCTCCTATTAAACTATACAGAACAGCCACTAGGATAATATCACAAAGTGGTCTGTCTTTATCATACATATACAGGACATAAAGGACACCACAATGAGATAAGGAACCACTTAGAGTTTTATAAACAACCTATTAAACAGAACAACATTATAAACAAAATTAACACCCCATAATGTCACTCAAACTGCTCATCTCTCTCATCCTCTGACTCCTCGAGTTCAAAGTCATGTTCTGGATCATCCTGCAGTTTTTGGTTGCTGCATGTCTGTAACTTGCACATATCTGAGCATGCCAGTCCATTTGATAAGCATGTGCAGCTTGGCATTTTGCATGAATGGACACACTTGCATGTTAGCAATTCCAGGACTACATCTGGTGCAGGTGGGGAGCGCATCCAGTAAATTGCCAGCTTGCTCTCATCTTCTTTCCATCCATGCACTGTAGGACTTGGGACCACAGGGTTAGACTGCAGACTGCTCTTCCAGATTGCTGCCTGATAGTTGGCTCGTTCAACATGCAGGAAGAGACAGTCTTGTCTTGACTTGTTGGAAGGACTGCACAGGAAAGTTCTCCACTGCTGTACGTGGTGTCCTCCTGCCAGGTTCTTGTATTGGACAGTAGTGTCTGCACCCCGGTTTAGTCGGTAGCTGGTTTAGAGTGACTCTGCCACCTGTCCAAAGGTTTTGTTGTTGCCATTCATTTTCTGGACCAGGTTCATGCCATCAATGATGGAAGTGGATGGTTGGGATCTGTTCTGCAGGAGACACATTCTTTTCCAGCTCTCTGGCAAGTGCAGCCTTGTTTGTTTTTCATAGAGACCCATCAGCATTTGCAAGTGCCCATGGCAGTGGGCCCAGTGGGTGGGCAAGGACATCTTTCATGTCTATCTTCCTGTGGCTGAACAGGTTTCTGTCTGCCCTCAGCACCACATCCTACCCTTTCTTTCCTTTAGCATTTTTTGTGCTGACACTGGAGAATGTCTTCAGGCTTTGCTTGGTCATCTTGTCATGAAATTTTAAAGATGGTGGGTCCTCATTAGGGATGTCACGATTATAGATTTTCTTGGTACGATTATTGTCAGAGAAATAATCACGGTTTTACGATTATCATGATTATTATGCATTAATTAATTTCACACTAAAAATGTGTAAAATCACATGAACACTCCTTATAGATGTTTAAGTTTCATTTATTTCGATGCCAACATAACAAAAAACAGCAGGATTTCCTTTTTGGGAAAAAAGGTTTAAACAGGAAAAAAAACCATCTAGCTAGCTTTTGATTTATAGCTGCCCTTTGAAACATAAATAATACTGTAACAGTGAAAATAAACAAGACCACATATCTGAAATTAAATACAAGCTAGCTATGTATTTCCTTTTGGAACAAAATAAGGGGTGAAAGGCTGCAGGAGCCACCTGCAGACTTGCTTCAAGTCCTTTCAGTTCAGGTTAAAGTGAAGGAATGTCAGCATGTTCACATGCTCAGAGCTGAGTCTTGATCACTGAGGAGACAGGATATGGCCACTTGTGCTGAACACTCTTTCCGAAGGGACACTTGTGGGAGGGATACAGAGGTACTTTCTGGCCACTTTTGAAAGCATTGGCATTTCTTGCGCATGTGCCTTCCACCAAGCAAGTGGGTCATCATCTGCATTGTCAGCAGTGAGGGACAAGTACAGTTTGATCTCAGAATCAACTTTGTCTTGAACTGACAGCATTTCACTTCCTGAAGCAGCTGACCTGTTCTCCTTTGCAGTGGTTATGTGCTGCAATAACCCAGACAGGCTCTTCTCTTTCCTTTCGGTTGTAGTGGTGGTGGTGGTGGTGGTAGTGGTGGTGGCGATGGCGGCAGAGGAGGTGCTCTGTTCAGTTGCTGCTGGAGGCTCTTCTGTGCGTGGATGTGATGCAAGTGCCAGTGCTTCATCACTGCATGCCTTGACTGTGTCATCCTGATTGTCAACAAAGTTTCCTTTGAACCTGGGGTCCACAAAACTGCATATGTTCAGCACATTCTTCATTTCCTCTGTATATCTGAGGTGCTGTAGCAGATCTTCTCTAATTACACGTTTCATTTGTTTAGTGAGATTGCTGTCTTCCACTTGTTCTTCAAGTATCTCGTTGTTGATGTGTTCCAAGACTGGCTTCAGGGAGGATAGTGTTACTTGTTTCTCTGAGGCCAGGACGTCAGTGAAGTCATGGAGACGACAAATGAGCTGGCTTACTTCCTCCAGGACAGTGATGTCATTGTCTTTAGGCATAAGATGCCAGGTGGATCTGTCTCCTGCTAGCACTCCACAGATGGCCTGCTGTTGCTCCAAGAATCTTGAGATCATTTCAGATGTGGATCCCCACCTGGTGACCACATCGTGTATCAGTGAGTGCTCAGGGATGTTCAATTCTGCCTGCTTTTTTTGAAGCTCACGTTTCCGTTTCCAGCTTCGAGAAAACCCTTGCACCAAATGCCTGCATGCTCTGGTAGCAGATTCCACCCTTGGTATCTTGAGGACTTTGGAAATGGCCAAATTCAAATTATGACCAAAACAAGAAAACCCACACAGGGAAATGTTTCAAAGGCCTTCTTCATGTTACTGGCATTGTCTGTTGTAATTCCAGACAGACTCTCTTTCTTTATTTTCCAATCCAAGAGCATGTTCTCCATCATTTCTGCTATGTGCTCTGCAGTGTGATCTTCTGGAAAATAAAGAGTCTCAAGACAGTGAGACGTAAGCTTCCACTCAGCAGAGATGTAGTGGACTGTAAAGCTCATAAAGGGCTCTCCACCACCACCAGTGCTGGTCCATAGGTCTGTGGTTGCACCAAACCACTCACCCTCTGCCAGCTGTTCCTCCACACTCCCTCTCACTTTCTTGTACATGGCTGGGATTTTGTTTGAAGAGAAGTAGTTTCTTGTGGGTACTTTGTATTGTGGCAATGCCTTCTTCATGAGATGTAGAAAACCAGGTTTTTCCACAATCTGAAATGGCATCATGTCTTTAGACATGAAATAGGCCACAGCTGTATTTAAATCCTGGGCTTGTTTGGAGGTAGGACCATAGGTGACACACTTTGAGAAGGATTCTGCAACCGTTGGTTGGTTGGTTGGCCAATCTTGGCCTGAAGGTGTCGGTGAATAAGAAAAGTGAAAATAAATTTCCAACACCCAGTTGAGCTTTGTTTGGGCTTACAGTAATGATTTAAGTTGACTGTCAAAATACAATTTTGACACTGACACTGAAACAGTCTGACGACTAAAAAAAGGATTTGAACTTTTAACAGTCGAATATATGAAATGTGCCTTTAACACAGTGTATACTGTGTCGCCTAGCAGCAACGTCATCAAGCAGCGCCTGTTATGATTTGAGCCTGCTGAGCGCACCCAACGGTGGTCGGACGTATACTTATGAGCTCCTGCTTTTTCTGTTATCTCTCAACACAACAGTGATGGTTATAAGTACATGTGGCGACTATTTTGTTCATGTATGGAAATGTAGTAGCCGTACAACCGGGCTTGGTAAGCTTGGAGTGTTTTTAAGTTGATGTAAAAATAAACGACGAGCATTTGTGAAATCCCGCACTCATGTGGACGTGAGTTTCTGCCTGTCGTCTCACTCCAAGGAGCTACACGGACCTAAAACCATTACAACCTCACGCTGTGTGCACACAAACTGCAAAAAGTTTTTGAGACGTGTCTTAGCTTGTCACGTTGCACTGTAAGCCCAACTCGTATCATACCACTACGCCATTAATTGCAAATGACACGTTAACAAATAATTTTTAATTCAATGTTACATTAGATAAATTGAGATTGACGTGTTTTAACCCAGTTACTGTGCATTTACCTTTACTTGTGTATGTAAAGCCGGGTGGTTGTCCCGCAGGTGTTGAGTCATGTTGCTCGTGTTCAAGCCTTTGGCCACGACTTTTTTGCGGCATGTTTTGCAAATAGGAAAGCCGTCGTCAACAACGACCCCTTGGTCATTTTTCCGATAACCAAAATGATCCCACACGGCTGATTTTAACCGTTTTTTGGGGGGGAATAAGTTGTCTTCATCCATGCTTCGTAACGGAGATGCTGCTTATGTAGCATTATTTTCGTTCCGTGCGAGTTGCGCTGACCTACTGTATATGGTTCCGCGCCCGGCATAATATTTGGAAAGTGACGGTGTTGAGGAATCTTTATGAATAATTAACCGTGGCGTTTAAAATCGTGGTTAATAATGAAAACAAGTAATCGTGACATCCCTAGTCCTCATCTAACCTTGTTTGTTTGAATGCCTGGTATGCCTCTTCTCTAATCTCATGAGCTCTCAGGAGATCTCTTGTCACATCAGGTGGAGCCATGGAGCCAGTGGACACGCTAACCAGATTGTTCTCATCAGGGGACATAGGATTGAACCACTTGTTCTGCATAAGGCCAAGAAGAGACCGGACATTTGCTTCATCTCTCTTGATTCTTGGACGCTGTAGATCTGGATGGGACAGTTTGGACGTGCCTTGAACTTGCCAAACTGGCAAGCTCAGTTGGAGACAGCCTCTGTGACAGCCTAATTGGCTTACACGCCTTCACTGGCTGTGACACTGTCAGTGCATTCGCTTGCCGGGGGAAGTTGAATGCCCTGAAGATGGTGAAGAAGGATACTTCCTACCAAGAAACCTTCAGTGGACTAGGGCAGTCATGGGATGTGAGTGAGAAGCTGTTCCAGGGAATTGCGGAGTTTACATGTCACATGTACGCTGCTAACAGCAGCACGGTAGAGGTGAACCAACTGCGCTACCAGCTCTTCTGTACCAAAAGGGGAGAGGTCAAGTCAAGCCAGCTGCCACCATGTAGAGACTGTCTCTTCCTGCATGTTGAACGAGCCAACTATCAGGCAGCAATCTGGAAGAGCAGTCTGCAGTCTAACCCTGTGGTCCCAAGTCCTACAGTGCATGGATGGAAAGAAGATGAGAGCAAGCTGGCAATTTACTGGATGCGCTCCCCACCTGCACCAGATGTAGTCCTGGAATTGCTAACATGCAAGTGTGTCCATTCATGCAAAATGCCAAGCTGCACATGCTTATCAAATGGACTGGCATGCTCAGATATGTGCAAGTTACAGACATGCAGCAACCAAAAACTGCAGGATGATCCAGAACATGACTTTGAACTCGAGGAGTCAGAGGATGAGAGTGACGAGCAGTTTGAGTGACATTATGGGGTGTTAATTTTGTTTATAATGTTGTTCTGTTTAATAGGTTGTTTATAAAACTCTAAGTGGTTCCTTATCTCATTGTGGTGTCCTTTATGTCCTGTATATGTATGATAAAGACAGACCACTTTGTGATATTATCCTAGTGGCTGTTCTGTATAGTTTAATAGGAGCCTAGTACTGCTCTTCTAATTTAAGGCTCACAATCACCCCTGACAAGAAATAGTATAGGCATATTCTACATTTCCTGAATCCTTATGGTCCTGAGAGTGTTGTGCATTTTGTATTTTGTGTCCCTGTTGCTCCTAGATGACACAAGGCTAAAAGATAGTATATCATTTAGGCGAAAATTGTGTAAAAATGTGTATTGTTGACTGTTCAAAGAGCTCCAGTGACCTCTATATTGGTCAGAAAGATTCACATTTTAGCTTGAATGAAAGATTACATACTCCCCTTTAAAATGATACCAAAGACAATATTGTGAAACATTGACAGATGTCCTGTACATGAGGCTAAAGCAGGAAATGCACCAGCATCTGAAATGCAATTTACCTGAGGGGGTGGGTATACTTCATAAGCTGATAACTATGATACAGCTACCACTCAGGAAGGCCTATCATACCATAATATCATGTACAGACATAGATCTTTTCAAAAATGATATGTAAGTTTTGTCACCTTGAGTGGTACCGGTATCTGGTCTGGCCCATGGACTAAAATGCGTTCCAGGCAAGCAGTTCCTCAGGCAGTGTTTGTACAAGGATCGGAGATCCTAAAACTACCTCTGAACTTGCTCTTATACTTAGCAGCTCAATGCGATCATATTTGAGTATGCACAAGGACTTTTTAACATAGAAAAATGACAAAAGTGCGTAACACAGGAGCAGCGTCTGTATTGGCGCGAGCCTCACGGCCGCCATGTTGGACAACATATTTCATCAAAATGAACATAACTTTGTGCTGGTTTTTACAGTTTTTCAGTCTGCACACACTTAAGTTCACATTTAAATATGTGAATATTCATTATTCAATACTATGTGAATTGCAAACAATTTCTGGTGAAATATTACAGCATGCAAACACTGGACACTACGCTGAAAATAGTATACCACAACCATGAGCAACTGAGAGGGATACAATCCGACTGGCACTCCTTTTAAAGCTCCAGTATGGAAGCACTTTGGCGATGAGGTTTAAGAGAAAATGAACCTTGACAAAAGTCACACTGCATGCAAGTAAATTCATCTGCTAATTTAATTATGGATCACTGCAAATACAGTATGCTATGTTTTAAAAGTACCAAGTCGTCACACAATGTGAAAAATAAATCCTGTATCGAAATAAGAAAAATTGATGCATCATGATGCACTAAGTTGTAGCCCTCTGAATCATAATAATAATCATCATCATAATCAAATCATGAGGTGCCTGGAGATTCCCACCCCCTCCTATAAATGAGCAAGATTGGTCAAAAAACATGGCAGCAATCATTGAAAAAGTCTTTGCAAAGAGAGGGACTTAGAAGGAAATAGGCAACAACTCAAGTTTTCTTTGACCAATCCAAACTGAGTAAACACATCTGGTTCTGACATCCGAATGTACAAACAAAGTTTAAGTACATTCAAGTACTATAAAGGACAGGCAAATGGCAGACTTTGAGTGTGCTGTTACTGAAATGCTGCATACATTGTAATGGTGGAACCAAGCAGCAACCTACATCATTATGAATAGTCCATGTGGCGGTGGCATATTTAGCATTATATGCTACATCATACCTTTGCTTAATTTACTGTGAGTTGGAAATGATGTTCTAATGGCATATTCTGGACCTACCCACCAAGTTCTATTCAAATCCGATAATGGTGGCGCGAAAGGCGGAACTCTGAGCGTGCTTCATACACTGTAATGATTAAACAAGTGTGTGGTTGGTCTCAATCCTTCTCCAGACAAATATATACATATCTGATCAGGCAGTGGTCTGGTTTGTGAATTACCTCCAAGAAAGGTTTCACTGTGTTTAGTTTGATGGGCTCACTTCTAACTGGCTGAACACTTGTAATGGTGTACCGCAGGGTTCTGTGTTAGGTCCGCTGTTATTGTCAATTTATATTAATTGTCTAGGTCAAAATGTGGTTGGTGCCAATTTTCATTTTTATGCCAATGACACAGTGATATATTGAGCTGGCTCATCCATCACAGAGGCTGTGACCAAATTGCAGGCTGTGTTTAATGTTATTCAGATTCAGCTTTAACAACTAAAGCTGGTTTGAAATGCTGATAACTAAGGTAACACATTTCTCAAATGCTAGGAAGAAGCCTGTGATGTATGGAATTGAAATTGAAAACTTAAAAGTCTTTCCACAGAATCCCTCTCTATCAGATCATTACTTAATAACTTATGATTTCTTTCTACTTGATTACACACCACTCAGTAAAAGTTACTATACTGGGGGTTTATCAGATAGTGCTGTAGCAAAATTTAAGGAAATGATTCCATCAACGTTAAATTTAATACCATGTACCTCTGTAACTGAGGTTTCCCGTACTGACTTTAAACTCTCTCAAATTGATTACCTTGTTGATAGCGCTGCAGGCTAGCTGCAAACAACATTTGACTCTGCAGCACCTCTTAAAAAGAAGTTAACGGGGGTCACGTGATAGCGGCAAGGTGAATGCACCATTTTGGCTAGAGCTCTGTGCCACTCAGCTCTAATTATCTGCTTACCCTGACAACAAATGCATATTGGGAGCCACTTTTGGTAGGAACAGTTCATGCTATGTCTCAAGAAAACTTTTGGCCATAGTCTTTTGAGAAAATGGGACGAAATTTGAGGAAGACAGACAAAAAAGACGCCTCGTCAGAGCCAGGTGAATACACACAAGATGGTGACCAAACCGAATCTGACATCACCGATGAGCTAGACCCAGCTCTAGCCAAAGCCCTCAATGTGATGACTGCTAATATCATAAAGGTAATTCATGAAAAACTCTAGCATCTAGTCCCCTAGACTATCCACAAGCATTCCACGGAGCTCCAGACCGCTAGACCACTAGTAAGCAGCTAGGTGAAGCTGAGGCTAGGATCCTAGCTGCTAAAAACTCTGCCACAGCACAGGAGCCAAGAATTATTGAATTGAAGAAGCAGGTCAGTGTTTTATCAGAGCGTGGCAGAAAACTACAGCAGGTTTGCTGTAGTTGTTGGCTTGGCAGAAGGCAGTGAGACAGGGCAGCCAGTGGATTTTTTTGAAGTGTGGCTGTCCTGCGTCTTGAAGATAACTACCAAAGCCGGCCGCATAAAACTGGAAAGAGCACACCACTCGCTAGCACCAAAACCAGACCCGAACAAAAGCCCCAGGCTGCTGCTGCGATTTCATGCATATAAAGATAAACAGATTGTGATGGAAGCGGTGCGCCGGTTCGCCACCAGAGCAGGCACGCAACTACCTAGACTCCAGGCGCACTGATTTAAGAAGGAGCTGTCCCTCTAACAGTTTTTCTTTCACAATTTTCACATGAGATATGGTGGTTCTCCTACTGATGTTGATTGGACTTATTTAGTTGTCTAGATTACACTATGGATATTTTGAACATTTACCGACCGAGTGGCGCGGCTGCTAGTAATGTGAGCATCACTTTTCTAGAGTGTAACGATCACTCCCTCAGTGAGGACTGTTTGCAGAGTTTTATGCAAATGTTAAACTCTTTGCTTGCCAGATCGCTGGTTGTTGTGAGCAGGAAAGTTGTTGGTTTGGCAAGCAGTCCCTCATACTCTGGGGAAAAAACCCCAATCTGTTTCTGTTTTTTATATTACTGTTATTATGGTTGTTCAGATCCATTTTTTTATTTAGCTCAGGGCATACATTTTTGAGGTTTGAGTATTATATTGATGTGGCATACTCCGTCCCCTCTGAGTTTAATCTGATTAAGATTCTGATAATATTACTCATATGATGTACATGTTCAAGGGGTGGGGCCTGGGCCATAAACATGGGCTGATCATTTTGTAAATGTAGTCAAGACATTATCTCATGGCAACAGTTTGTCATTTTTGAAGAAAGAGCATGTTTCCATTGCTTTTCTCCAGGAGACTCATATGGAGGATAATGATAATGCTAAACTGCTCAAGAGTTGAGTGGGGCAGATTTTTGCCACTTCATATTCCTCCTTTAGTAGGGGTTTCATCCTACTGATTCTGAGTTTACTTTTTTCTCTGCCCCTCATGACATTACACTAGAATTTATTACTTTTTTATTCCCTCATCTAAAATATTTTTGGTTTTATCATGTACCATAGGCAGCGTTATTTTTTCCAACCACGCCCCCCTATATGTCGTCTATTCTCTCTCTGAGGAGAGGGCAATATCAAGATGCTAGAGACTTCAGTCATCTCTCAAAGACAATAAATGTATTTCCTATTTTTCTTCAGAATTGAAGATATTTTATTCAATTAATTCTCTATCTAGTGACAATCCCTCTCTTCTTCCCTCTCTTTTTTGGGAGACATGTAAAGCTTTTTCCCGGGGTTTGATCATGTCCTTTGTAGCATCTAAAAGACGTCGGAGGAATGAACAACATAAGCTTCTCAAATCTAGATTAGCCAACTTGGATAAACACTACATATCAAGCCCAAGCCCAGGATTCTGAGCACTCCCTTAAATTTGCCAGACAGAAGCTGTATGAGCATGGGGATAAACCTGGTAGATATCTTGCCAACCTTGTTAAAAAGAGGGCAGACTCTCAAACCATTGTCTCAATTATGGACTCATGATGTTAGGTCATTTGATACCAATACTATTAATAAAAAGTTTGCATTGTTTTATTCTAATTTGTATAAATCAGAACAGCCTGACAGTGTTTTAGCCCTAATGAATTTATTTTTCTCAGACCTAAGACTACCCAAGGCTACAGAAGCTCAAAAACTACAGCTTGATGCCCCAGTCACAAAAGATGAAGCATTACTGGCTTTGAAATCTATGCCATCTGGAAAGGCCCCGGGGCCAGACGTGTTTGGTTGTGAGTTTTATAGAGTTCAGCAATATTCTCTTAGACCCCAGGCTGGCTATGTTCAACCATTCACATTTGAAAATGGAATCCGACCTCAATCACTTAGGGAAGCTAATATCTCTCTCATCCTCATGAAGGGAAAATGCCCTGACAAGTGCACCTCCAATAGCCAATAGCCCCTTTCAATGCTGACCAAAAACTGCTCTCCAAAATACTAGCCATGCATCTTGAAAAAATACTACCTCACATCATTAAGGAGGCCCAGACCGTTTATTAAGGGCCAGAACTCCTGTGATAATATGAGAAGGCTTCTTAATATTAATCAGTTTTGCCAGGACTTCAAATACCCTGCCCTTGTGCTTTTTTTGGATGCCGAGAAGGCGTTTGACCAGGTTGAGTGGTCTTACTTGTTTTATGTGCTGAAAGAATTTGGCCTGGGAGACAAATTTGTTAGCTGGGTCAGGGTTCTTTACAATAATCCAACAGTACCAGTTCTGACAAATGGTCTGAAATCTAGTAATTTTCCCCTTCACCGCGGGAATAGACAGGGTGACCCTCTCAGCCCATTGCTCTTTGATATTGCTATTGAACTGTTGGCCCAAGCAATAAGGCAGAATGCTCTTTTATCAGGTATACTTGTTGGTGAGAGGGAACACAAAATTTCGTTGTACGCGAACACAAACTTCTATTCCCTGCTTGATCCAAGTCATTTCAACATTTGGCACTTTTTTAGGGAATAAAATGAATTTTGCAAAGTCTGAAGCTATGCTGCTGGGGTCGCCTACATCCATCCCAAGCCTACCAGAGCCTTTTCCTTTTCATTGGTCACCTGCCGGTTTTGTCTACTTGGGTGTGTACATAACACCTACATATGATCAAATGTATAAGAACAATTTTCCCCCTCTTTTGGATGCTAAAAAGACAGACCTAGATCGTTGGGCCCCCCTACCCTTATTCAGGCTGGGCAGGATTGCTCTTATTAATATGAACATTCTGCCTAGACTGCTCTACCATCTACAAATGATTCCCATTTTGTTATCAAACAAGGTTATCAAAGTGCTCGAAGGCTGGCTGAGTTCATTTATCTGGAGCAAAAGGAAGCCCCGACTTAAAATGTCGAAACTCCAAATGGTCAGCTCTGATGGGGGCTTAGATGTACCTAATGTGAGACTTTATCAGTCGGCAGTATGCCTTCGTGTGTTAGCAGATAGGCTCAAATACGATCCGGCCTCAATCCAGCTTGATATTGAATCCTCTCAGTCCAGATGCCCTTTGTGGAATCTGTTGTTTCTCAACAACTTTAAGTCTGTCAAGGACCTCTGCACTAATCCTATCACTTTATGTACTGTGAAGGCCTGGAGACCCATTTGTACAATAGAGGGTTGTGCTCAGTTAACATCTCCTCTTACTCCTATTCTGAACAACCCAGATTTTCTGCCTGGCTGTCAAGACCAGGGCTTTAAAATGTGGTACAGACAGGGGCTAACTAAGCTTGGGGATCTATTCGGTGGCCAGGTCTTGTTATCTTTTCAACAGTTACAGCAGCGATACGGGTTATTGAATTGTGAGGTTTTTAGATATTTACAAACCAGCCATTTTATTACTAAAGATACCACACTAATAATCAGTAATACCCCTTTACATGTAGAAAGGGCATTGTTCGTACAGGTATCCAAGAAACACATTAATTTATACTACAGAGCCCTCAACTCCAACTCCGCTTTAACCTCCCAAGCCACTACACATGCCTAGGTAAGGGACATGGGCATCACTACTGACAGCCTGGTGTGGCAGGCAGTGTGGATCCATGCTATGGAAATATCTATCTGCAATTGAACCAAACCTACTCAGTTCAGAATTGTACACCGCACATATATAACACCTGCAGTCAAAAATAAAATGGATGCTAATGATTTCTATCTCTGCTGTAAGTGTAACTCTAAGTCTGGAAGCTATATTCACTGTTTTTGGTTTTGTGTGAAGCTACAAAGCTATTGGTCCAGGATTGTGAGTGAAATGTCTGTTATATTTGGTGTTCAAATAGATCTGGACCCCCTTCAATCTTTTGACTTTCGCTGCCAGGAAAAATATTCTGCTCTTCTGGACCAAAGATGTTGCTCCAACATAAAAGTCGTGAAACAATCTTGTAATGCAGTGTATTCCCAATGAATATATCTCTTGTATGCTTCATTCTTCAGTAGGGTTAGGGTTTAGGGGTTAGGCCTTTCATAAAGTTTGGGATCCTTACATAAAGCACATTGGACCTACACTGTCATCTTCTATATTACAGGGGTTTCCTAAATTGGCCTAGTCAGTCTCTGGACACTTCTTGTAAATTAGCCCTCTTGTAACCTTGTTATTTGTCTGTATAGCCCAATTGTTAGTCTGTTTGTCGGTTATTGCTGCCTCTGCGTGGCTATAGGAGGAGAGGAACGTTGGGGATGGATGTAATGCCCACTCTCTCATTTATTTTTATTTCTCTCCACTAAATCTTTTTTTCATTGCTACTACCTTACTCTCTTATTTTCAACTACTCCTTCTATTTGCAATGTCATGTCCAAGCTGTTCTGTTCTCTGTTTTCTGTTAAAAATGCAATAGACATATCTATAAAAAATAAAAAATAAAAAATGAAAAAAAGAAGTTAACACAACAAAGAAAGTTTGCTCCGTGGTACAACTCCCAAACCCGAAAATTGAAACTTATATCACAAAAATTTCAAAGGAATTGGCATTTAACCAAGCTGGAAGAATCTCGTTTAGTCTGAGAAGACAGTCTCAAAACATACAGGAGGGCTGACAGAGAGTCACAGCTGTATTGAGCCTTCTATTCCTTTAGCCCTCAGATAGTAATGATTTTATGAGCTTTTTTAATGACCAATTCTGACTATTAGAGGCAAAATTCATGACCTCGTCCTCATACAGTACCAATTTGCCCTTAAACACAGCTGTAAGACCTGATACATATTTAGATTGCTTCTCCCCAATTACTCTTCAACAACTGACCTCTATGATTTCTTCATCCAAATCATCAATGTGTCTCTTAGACCCCATCCCAACTAGGCTACTTAAAGAAGTTTTACCCTTAGTTAAGACTTGAATATTATACATGATCAATATATCTTTATTAACAGGCTATGTACCACAATCTTTTAAGGCAGCTATAATTAAACCTCTTCTACAAAAGCTCACCATGGATCCAGAGGTGTTGGCCAATTATCAGTCATCCATCCATCCATCCATCCATCCATCCATCCATCCATTTTCTAACTGCTTATCCTCTTGAGGGTCACGGGGGGGCTGGAGCCTATCCCAGTTGACACTGGGCGAGAGGTGGGGTACACCCTGGACAGACTATTGCAGGGCTGACACATAGAGACAGACAACCATTCACACTCACATTCACACCTATGGGCAATTTAGAGTCACCAATTAACCTATCACCAATCTGCTTGTCTTTGGATTGTGGGAGGAAGTCGGAGTACCCGGAGAAAACCCACGCTGCCCCGGCATCAAACCAGGAACCCTCATGCTGTGAGGCCCCAGTTATCAATCAATCAATCAATTTTATTTATAAAGCCCAATATCACAAATCACAATTTGCCTCACAGGGCTTTACAGCATACAACATCCCTCTGTCCTTTGGATCCTCGCAGCAGATAAGGAAAAACTCCCCCCAAAAAAAACCTTTAACGGGGATAAAAATGGTAGAAACCTCAGGAAGAGCAACTGAGGAGGGATCCCTCTTCCAGGACGGACAGACGTTCAATAGATGTCATTCAGAACAGATCAACATGATAAATTAACAGTAATCCATATGACACAATGAGACAGAAAGAGAGACAGAGACAGAGAGAGATGCAGGACAGACGGTAATGACAGTAGCTTACAACATTAATTAAAGTAATAATAATATAATTCTAATTACGGCTATTGTGGTAGAATATGTTGAAAGTATATATTAATATATGATAGTATACATATGTGGCAATAATCATATGTGTAGTAACAGTAGAAGTATGACTAATAGGGCTGTGACAATAACCGCATCACCGCATCACGGCAATACCGCGGTCACGTAATGCCTACCGCGGTGAAGGGGTCATCACTGCACCAAAAAAAAAAAAAAGAAAAAGAAAAAAAAAAGCTGATTCATCATGGCAGCGGATCTGGTTCCCAAGCCAAATGTTAAAAGAATACTCCGACGATTTGGGAGTTATGCCCTTTCGCTATCATTTTCATATTGAGACAACATGATGCTGTTTATTTACCCTAGCGATATCTCCGGACTATAGTAGCTGCAATGGACGACTTTGAACGCAATTTTGAGGAGTTTCTTGTAGCGGACACAGACCCTGAGCCATACCTGTTTGAGCCGGAGCATACAGATGAGGAACTCCCAGGTGTTGGATGCTGAGCGGCCGAGAAGAGAGGCTGAATATTCCGGAGCGGCGGAGCAGCAACGGGCCGAGGGGAGACGGAGGTCAGGGGAGAACTGGTGGTGTATCTGCGGGGCTAGCTAACATATTCCTACGGAGGTGGAATCATTTTGCTGCACAGAATGGGATTCGGTGCTACCATCGTTGGGGAGATACATCATCAGGAGGAAAACCGCCGCAGAGGGTGCATCACAAGGAGTGAAAACTTTGCAGCAATCACTAAGTTAAACTGGAAAAAACGCCCAGGCCTGCAGGAGCTGGTGGACAGCTTTCAGTCAAGTGAGTAATATCGCACGTGTCATGTCTTTGTTTGCTTTTACCGAGTGACCTAGCGTACATGTCCCAGAGCCAGCTGCAGCTGTTGCTCGCCGGTGTATCTCTCCGCACAGGACATAAACACACTATAGTTCATGTATCAAACCTCTTCTAAAATGACTAAAACGGACTCTCGTTTTTTGAATTAATGTTTAAACATGTTTATTTTAAATGCACATGCAGAAATGCCAGCTTCAGGGTTTCTGTAACGTTTATTTGTTCACTTTTACTGTAGGCAACGACATCCATCATGTTGTCTCAATATGAAAATGATAGGGAAAGGGCATAACTCCCAAATCGTTTCGCCATATCGCGGTGATACGTCACTCTGTCACCGCTATGAGAAAAAATACATACCGTCACAGCCCTAATGACTAATGATAACAGCAGCAGGAGGCATCAGGCAGGACCACGGCAGCAGCACAATCACACACGTCACACTATCCAAGCACCGCTGCAATATAAGTTAACCTGCGAGACAGTGGAGCACAAAGGCTCCGGAGAAGAAGCCGAGTTAGTGACATGCAGTACAGCCGAGATAGCAAGATGCAGTAACAGGACATGAGTGTTAGCAAAGGAGAGAGAGAGAGAGAGAGAGAGAGAGAGAGAGAGAGAGAGAGAGAGAGAGAGGAGAGAAGGTGCTCGGTGTTATTTAATTATAGACCCATATCTAATCTTTCTTTCAAATATCCTTGAGAAAGTAGTCGCAAACCAGCTGTGTGATTTTCTCCATGCTAATAATTTATTTGAGGAATTTCAGTAAGGATTTAGAGTGCATCATAGCACTGAGACAGCACTAGTAAAAATTACATGATCTTGTGATTGCCTCAGACAAAGGACTCATCTCTGTACTTGTTTTATTAGATCTTAGTGCCGCATTTGACACAACTGACCATCAAATTCTGGTAGACTGGAACATTTAATTGGCCTAAAAGGTTCTGCATTGAGCTGGTTAAAATCTTATTCATCTGATTGATTTCAGTTCGTTCATGTTCATGATGAATCATCTTAACATACTAAAGTTTGTTTTGGAGTTCCACAAGGTTCTGTGCTTGGACCAATTCTGTTCACTTTATATGCGCTTCCCTTAGGAAACATCATTAGAAATCACGCTGTAAATTTCCATTGTTATGCAGATGATACACAATTATATCTAAAGCTAGAAGAAACGGATTGATTAACTAAACTTTAAAAATGCCTTAAAGAGATAAAAACCTGGATGAGCTCCAATTTCCTTATGTTAAATTCAGACAAAACTGAAGTTATTGTTCTTGGCCCCAAACACCTCAGAAACTCTTTATCTGATGAAATAGTTTCTCTAGATGGCATTGCTCTGGCCTCTAGCACTACCGTAAGAAACCTTGGAGTAATATTTGATTACAATTTGTCTTTTAACTCCCATATACAACAAACCTCACGGACTGCATTCTTTCATCTGCGCAATATTGCAAAAATTAGGACTATTCTGACCCAAAAAGATGCAGAAAAATTGGTCCACGCTTTTGTTACCTCTCCGCTGGATTACTGCAATTCCTTATTATCAGGTAGCTCTAATAAGTCTTTAAAAACTCTCTAGCTGATCCAGAACATGGTGGCACGTGTACTGACGGGAGCTAAGAAACAAGATCATATTTCTCCTGTTTTAGCTTTTCCGCACTGGCTCTCTGTAAAATCCAGAATTGAATTTAAAATCCTTCTCATAACTTACAAAGCTCTCAATGGTCAGACTACGTCATATCTTAGAGAGCTCATAGTGCCCTATTTTCCCACCAGAACGTTGCGCTCTGAGAATGCAGGGTTACTCATGGTTCCTGAAGTCTCCAAAAGTAGAGCGGGAGCCAGAGCCTACAGCTATCAGGCTCCTCTTCTGTGGAATCATCTTCCTGTTTCGGTCCGGGATGCAGACACCGTCTCCACATTTAAGACGAGACCTAGAACTTTCCTTGTTGATAAAGCTTTTAGATAGGTTTGGCTCAGGCTTGTCTTGGTCCAGCCCCTCGTTAGGTTGACATAGGCCTAGTCTCTTATAATACACCTAGCCCCTTTTCTCCTTCTCTCTCTCTCCTTAGTTTCTGAATATTTGGTTCTTCTTCACTTGCTAACATTCACATCCTGTTACTGCATATCGCTTACTCTGCTTTACTGCATGTCACTAACTCAGCTTCTTCTCCGGAGCCTTTGTGCTCCACTGTCTCGCAGGTTAACACTTACCGCAGCTACACCTGGATGGTGTGTCGTGGTTGTGCCACTGCCGTGATCCTGCCTGATGCCTCCTACTACTGAATGTTATAATTAGTCATACTTCTACTGTTATTGTACACATGTGATTATTATTGTCACATATATATACTATCATATATACTTACAACATATTGTACCACAATTACCGTTATCATAATATTATTACTAAAATTAATGTTGTTATTGTCATTACTGTCTGCCCTTCATCTCTCTCTGGCTTTGTCTCTCTCGGTCTCTCTCTCTGTCTCAATTTCTCTCTCTCTCTCTCTGTGTCTCTGTGTCTCTCTTTCTGTCTTATTGTGTCATACGGATTACTGTTAATTTATTATGTTGATCTGTTTTGTATGACATCTATTGCACCTCTGTCTGTCCTGGAAGAGGGATCCCTCCTCAGTTGCTCTTCCTGAGGTTTCTACCATTTTTTTTCCCTCTCAAAGGGTTTTTTGGGGGGAGTTTTTCCATATCCGCCGTGAGGGTCCAAAGGACAGAGGGATGTCGTATGCTGTAAAGCCCTCTGAGACAAATTGTGATTTGTGATATTGGGCTTCATAAATAAAATTGCCTGATTCATTGATTGAACACCCCTAATGTTATTACTGCACAGGGAAAGAAGTCAGAGGTTGTCACTTCTTACAAATATCTTTTAAACCTCAGGCTGATAACCTTAAAAGCTGAGGCTGAAAATAGGGTTTTAACTCAGAAACAAGTCGTCCCCCCCCCCCCCCCCCCCCCAAACTTCAATTTGTACTTTGACTGAACAGAGATCTAATTGTAGCTGTAGTCTGATCTCAAGACTTAGTCTTATTGTCTGTTCCCAGTGGTCAGACTGAGCTGGGAAAGAAAGCTTTTGTGTGCACTGCTCCTTTCACTTGGAATAACTTTCAAAAAGAATTGAAACTACATACAGTACAGGCCAAAAGTTTGGACACACCTTCTCATTCAATGCATTTTCTTTATTTTCATGACTATTTACATTGTAGATTCTCACTGAAGGCATCAAAACTATGAATGAACACATGTAGAGTTATGTACTTAACAAAAAAAGGTGAAATAACTGAAAACATGTTTTATATTCTAGTTTCTTCAAAATAGCCACCCTTTGCTCTGATTACTGCTTTGCACACTCTTGGCATTCTCTCCATGAGCTTCAAGAGGTAGTCACCTGAAATGGTTTCCACTTCACAGGTGTGCCTTATCAGGGTTAATTAGTGGAATTTCTTGCTTTATTAATGGGGTTGGGACCATCAGTTGTGTTGTGCAGAAGTCAGGTTAATACACAGCCGACAGCCCTATTGGACAACTGTTAAAATTCATATTATGGCAAGAACCAATCAGCTAACTAAAGAAAAATGAGTGGCCATCATTACTTTAAGAAATGAAGGTCTGTCAGTCCAGAAAATTGCAAAAACTTTAAATGTGTCCCCAAGTGGAGTCGCAAAAACCATCAAGCGCTACAACGAAACTGGCACACATGAGGACCGACCCAGGAAAGGAAGACCAAGAGTCACCTCTGCTTCTGAGGATAAGTTCATCCGAGTCACCAGCCTCAGAAATCGCAAGTTAACAGCAGCTCAGATCAGAGACAAGATGAATGCCACACAGAGTTCTAGCAGCAGACCCATCTCTAGAACAACTGTTAAGAGGAGACTGCGCGAATCAGGCCTTCATGGTCAAATAGCTGCTAGGAAACCACTGCTAAGGAGAGGCAACAAGCAGAAGAGATTTGTTTGGGCCAAGAAACACAAGGAATGGACATTAGACCAGTGGAAATCTGTGCTTTGGTCTGATGAGTCCAAATTTGAGATCTTTGGTTCCAACCGCCGTGTCTTTGTGAGACGCAGAAAAGGTGAACGGATGGATTCCACATGCCTGGTTCCCACTGTGAAGCATGGAGGAGGAGGTGTGATGGTGTGGGGGTGTTTTGCTGGTGACACTGTTGGGGATTTATTCAAAATTGAAGGCACACTGAACCAGCATGGCTACCACAGCATCCTGCAGCGACATGCCATCCCATCCGGTTTGCGTTTAGTTGGACGATCATTTATTTTTCAACAGGACAATGACCCCAAACACACCTCCAGGCTGTGTAAGGGCTATTTGACCAAGAAGGAGAGTGATGGAGTGCTGCGGCAGATGACCTGGCCTCCACAGTCACCGGACCTGAACCCAATCGAGATGGTTTGGGGTGAGCTGGACCGCAGAGTGAAGGCAAAGGGGCCAACAAGTGCTAAACACCTCTGGGAACTCCTTCAAGACTGTTGGAAAACCATTTCAGGTGACTACCTCTTGAAGCTCATCGAGAGAATGCCAAGAGTGTGCAAAGCAGTAATCAGAGCAAAGAGTGGCTATTTTGAAGAAACTAGAATATAAAACATGTTTTCAGTTATTTCACCTTTTTTTGTTAAGTACATAACTCCACATGTGTTCATTCATAGTTTTGATGCCTTCAGTGAGAATCTACAATGTAAATAGTCATGAAAATAAAGAAAACGCATTGAATGAGAAGGTGTGTCCAAACTTTTGGCCTGTACTGTATATTGGTCTCTCTGCCTGATATCAAAGCTCTTATAAGTACAAGGATGAATTAATCCATTGGTTTGGTTCTTGTCATCGTTCATAGGTGTTGTAATATTTCTACATGTAACTTTTTTGTATGCTGCTGTCTTGGCCAGGTCTCCCTTGAAAATGAGATTGTTGATCTCAACGGAATGTCGATTACCTGGTTAAAAATGGGCCTTTTTAAATCGAAGCTGAAGCCCTACCTTTTTAGAATTGCTTTTAATCCCGACTAGGGCTATTCTTTTTTTTTTTCTTTTTTTTATGTATTTTATCTATGTTGAAAGGCTTTTAATGCCCTGTAGCACTGTCGCACTTTCCATTGTTTTTCTTTTCTGTATTGCCTTATTGTTGGTGTGTGTGTGTGTGGTACTTCATGTACTTTTATTGTTATCTGACACTGTTGTCAAGCACTTTGGGTACCTTTGGGTTTTGTAAAGGGCTATAGAAATAAATGTTGATTGATTGATTGATTCAATTAAAAGATAAAAAAGGAAAAAACTAAGGATGCATTCACACTGGCTCGGTTCATTTGGAGTGGTGTGAACGCTCATTCGAACTCTGGTGCGGACCAAACGAGCACACCCTGGTCCGCTTGAAAACTGGGGGTCACGGTTCACTTGCAAGTGAACCCTGCTGCAGTCCACTTACAGTGGGAAATGCAAACGGACTATCCAGCGAACCAAACAGAGGAAGTGAACCAAAGAGAGGCAGTGATGTAGAGCACAGTGCATTTTGGGTAGAAAAAAAAAAGCCAACAGCGCGAAGCGGGAAAAGTGCAGAGGTAAAAAAAGAAAATGTTGGAAAATGTCTCGTGGGCAGACATGGAGTAGTGAGGAGGTGCAGGTGCTTACCCCAAGACTGCATAAATTTGGTGTTGCTCCATTGTTTTTGTGGTGACCAAGCCAGCTGAAGGGGATGGATTTCCGTTTTCAGTCCTGGCTAATCAATGAGCCGGGTTTTCTTCTTCCTCATGCTTTTTTTCTTCCTTGTCAGTGGTCGTTTTGGGCAATACCGCCCCAAACGAGCAGCTGTTGTAATTGCATGAAGTTGTCCAGGCTGTTTGGTCCGCTTCAAAAAATGCAGTGTGAAAGTGAATCGAACCAAATGAAGGTGTGAAATTTTTCAGCAAATGAACCCCGAGTCCCCCGACTATCCTGTGTGAAATGCGCCTTACAGCAGCAGAAGTGATTTTTCTCAGCTTTGTGAAACTACTTGCTGCTGCTTGCGGCTTTAATTTTGGGCAGCAGAGCCTCAGCTGGCCAAGAAAGGGCTTAAACCCGTGATTGCTGCCAGAGGATATGGGTAACTTCTTGCTTCTTCCCAGAGTGTGTGCTTGTTGTTGGCCATCCGGTGTATTTCTGTCTGACATTCATGACCAGAAGAAACATGTAGTCTGTAACCCTAACCCTAACCCCCCATGGTAGCAGAGAAAGCCTCCTAAGATTACTGTTATAAATGTATTATCTCAGTCCTCAATAAAATCAGTTCAATAAACTAGGAAACACTGAGGAAGAGCCAATGTCAGGTTGTTGAGGAGATTCTTCTCAGACCATATTAGGTCTATAAAAACTATTGTGTTACATACAAAAGAGGTTTAAAAACTCTGATGTTCTGACCAACAATTTCTTCTTATATCTTGAATTTTCATTCATGCAGACTGTATTGATGAAACCCTCTACAGTACATACAGTCTGTGAGCAAATACAAAGTAAACTAGTTCCAACTTAAACATCCTGTCATTCAATGCTTGTTCTCTAACACCAAATTTTGAAATTGATGTAAAAATGTATGAGGGGATTGACTGTGAGAGGAGGGTGCAAGCCTCCTTCGTGTTTTTGACTGTCACTAGGGCAACAACAAAAAAAATCTGTTTCAAAATTTATCGATGATGCTGATTGTGGGAGAACAGAAAACTATTTTAATTCACCACTGCTCTCTTTCTTTCCCTCATGTTTGAATGAAACTGTAAGGAACACTAATGTAAAAGTCACCTATATCTGAATGATAAGTCAGTAATTGAACAGATAATGTCTGAAGAGGGCTTCAGATGTCCTGTAGACACAGACACACAGCATGGAAGCCTGACCTGAGCCTCAGCACTGCTCACTGAGTGCTGATCCAAAGCGACCTCTCCCTCGGTCCTCAGTTCAGGTTCTGGGTCTGCAATGGGGGCTTTAGCTTCTTCTTCCTTGTCCTCCTTCTCTCCCGCCTCACTCTCACACTGTGAGCGTCTCTTTAAAAAGGAGGAGAAGAGGCGAGAAAGGCCACGGCTGGCAGAGTTGCGGTTGCGAGGCCGGAGGTGCTCCTCCTCCGGTGAGGGTGGCCTGGGGTCCTGGCCAGCTTCCTCCTGCTGCCTCGGCTTCTTCTGGTGACTCTCCGCCTCGTCTGTTGTCATGGCAACAGCTGTGAAGACGACAGAATCAAGTTTTGAAAAAAAAAACAGAAACAACCCTGTTTATATGCTAATCCAGAATTTATTCAAAAGGAAATGTTTTATTATACTCTTGCTTTTACTATTAGGAAATGTTCAACTTAACCCTGGCCCTGATTTTGATTTTAATTTTAACTGCTTGAATACCCCTTGTGATTTTAAAGCCTGATCTGGGCTTGGTATTATTCACCTTAATGTCAGAAGTCTGCTTCCTAAACTGGATCAAGTGAAAATCTGGGCAAAATCCACTGACACTCACAACATTCTTGTCTTGTCGGAGACTTGGTTAAGCAAATCTAGTACAGACAAAGACAATGCAATTAAGGGTTATAATGTTTTCCGTTGTGACCATCCCAGAAAAGGTGGTGGCATTGCCATATATATATAAAAACAAATTTCATGCTACCATTCTATCATCAGTATCACTCAACAGGCAATTTGAATTTCTTGCCTTGAAATTGGAACCTCTTAGAGGTCATTTTTAGGTTGTTATAGACCACCGTCAGCAAGCAGTGAGGCTTTGTTATCACTGCGTAAGCAATTGTCATCCTTTGATTTTAATGAGATTCTCCTGACTGGAGATTTTAACTGGGACTGGCTGTCTATCGTTTCTGACAGCTTTAAATCTACCTGTGACTCATTTAACCTTACACAACTTATTAATGGTTCAACTGCCCAGAGAAATCATCTCTTCTAGATGAATTTTTAACAACTGCTCCTCATAAATATTCAGATATAGGTATTTTTGCAAATGATATTAGTGATCGCTGTGTCATTGCTGCTGTCAGACAAGCCAAGCTCCCTAAATCAAGATCTCATATTGTTATTAAAAGGGATTTTAAGCACTTTTGTGAGCAAGCTTTTCCTCTACGATCTGTGGGCCTTTGATTGGAACAAATCTCTCTTATTAATGATGTAGAAATGGCCTGGAAATATTTTCATGATGCTTTAATTAAAAACATAGATAAACATGCTCCTTTCCACAAATTTAGAGTGAAAGGCCAAAACAGTCCATGGTTTTCCCCCCAGTTGTCCAATTTACTAAAGGAAAGGGATGTTGCCTGGGCTAAGACTAGAAAATACAAATCCCAGGCTGACTGCTTGATTTTTAAACAGCTCCAAAATCATTTTACCTCTCTCACAAAAAAGGCCAAATCTGAGTTTTATCTTTCTAAAACTGCTAGCAACCTTAATGACCCTAAGAAATTTTGGAAAGTAATAAAATCCTTGTACAGAAATGTAGCCACAAACGAATTGCCAGCCTGCATTGTAAAACATTCACGGGCTGTAACAGATAAATCAGCCATTCTCAATTGTTTCAATGAACATTTTGCTTCATCAGGTTCCTTATGTGAATCTCAACACCCAGTTCCATATTTTCTAATTTTAGAAATAAATCTAACTTCTGCCTTCAGGCTAGGAGACACCTGATATCTGCAACTTTTTTTTACCTCTGCTGGATTATGCTGAGTAATGAATAATGAATAATGATCACTGTTTTTTTGTTACCATGGACATTGAGTCTTTATACACAAATGTACCCTTTGAGGGGGGTCTCCAGGCAGCTGAACTCTTTCTAAACCTGCGCACCGACTGCACCCCTAGCGCTCGCTGTATTGTGGACCTCATAGAAATTATACTTACATCTAACTTTTTTCTATTTGGTTCTGAATTGCATGGGAGCCAAGATGGCTCCGGGTTTTGCCTCTCTATACTGTGGACTCTTTGAAAAGGAAGTCATTTTTAATCACCACCGCAACCCATTCCTGCCATTGATCTCCAACTTGATGACATTTTTTTCATTTGGACAGGCACTGAGGCCCAACTCAAGGAGTTCCACAGCTTTATCAACACCAGCAGTCACCATTTGAAATTTACCATAGAATACGACAAACATAAGATGAACTTTTTAGATATCCTGCTGTATAGAGACTCCAATAGACTGGGCACCAACCTCTACCGCAAAAGTACTGACAGCAACTCTATTCTTCATGGACAATCGTTTCATCCCATCCCGCTCATAAGGAGTTTACCTGTCTCTCAGTTTAATTGTATCCGCCGCATTTGCAGCTCGGATGTGGATTATCATGCTCAAGCCTCTGACCTGGAAAAACGTTTTCAAGACAGACAATATAAACATGAATGGGTGGCACAAGCTCGCAGCCGCTTTGACTCTGTTTCCCAATCTGAGTGTCTGAACAATGTTAGTTCTACAGCAACTGAGCCTAAGGTTAACTGTGTGATCCAGTACTCACCTCTTGGTAGAGAACTTCAAAACATCATTCAAAAACATTGGCACATCATCAATTCTGATCCTTCACTTAAATGTTTCTCCACACCTCCTCGAGTTATGTTCAAGAGACCTCCAAACCTTAGAAACATGTTAGTGAGAGCATATCAGCCGCCTGTGACTCCACCACACTTCTTACAGTCTGTCCCCTCTGGGAATTACAGATGTGGCAACTGTACCCAGTGTAATTTCACACACAAAACCTCTACTTTCAATCATCCACGGAATGGCAAGTCTTTTAACATCAAGGGTGTTATTTCCTGCAATACCAAAAATGTTATTTATTTGCTTAAGTGTCCGTGCGGCCTGGCGTATGTTGGTAAAACCACCAGACCACTAAAAACTAGAATCTCAGAACATAGATCTAACATTAGAAACCACGACACCAGAAGTCCAGTGGCAGTGCACTTCACACAAGCCTCGCATAATGTCTCCTCTCTCAGATACATAGGTATAGAACTAGTTAAACAGCCCTCACATGGTGGCGACATTAACTCTGTCGTACTTAAAAGAGAAGCTTTTTGGATATATACCCTGGACACTTTGGCTCCCAAAGGGCTTAATGTTGATTTTGACTTGAGGCCTTTTTTATAATGTGTGTGGTCCGTGCGCTTCATTTCTATGGGTCTAGGAACTTGTCATTTGTGTTTACATTGTTCCCTCAGTACCTGGTATGATGTTGGTTTTGATTGCTTTCTGCTACTACTGTGTGAGCCATGTTTCTCATATTGTCTGCACTTGCCATAGCGCTGTGTTTGATATTTATTAGAGATGCCTCTACAGAACATTTTTTTTCCCTTTTGATATCGCATAAATTTATGATGGTCTTCACCTGAGGTTTCTCTTTATGTGATATTTAAAGTGTGTGGGATTTGTTTATATTTATATTTGCACTGCAGGCCTTATATAAGATTTTCTTATAGAACCTTCTTAAAGATTTTCTTATAGAATCTTTGTAAAGTGGTATTCTAGCATTGTTGCATTGTACTGCATTTAAAGATTGTTTCTCATCAATCAGAAATATATATTTTTCTGTTTGATAATTATTATTATTGTTCTCACACCTGTGGTTTATGACCTGATTGTGTCAGGTGACCCTAAGGGGTTGTGTGTGTATAAATGGAGGTGTATTCACATTCACTTCATGTCTGATGAAGGGCAGGGGCCCGAAACGTAACACATGAATAAATTGTTCAAGGAGCAGCTTCTGGTGTGCGGACTTTATCTTTTATTCCATACTTACCTTTTGGTCCAGCACCCAGCATTAAGTTTTTTGGGATGTGCGTGCTACTTTTACCTGTTATTGCACAGGGTAGTGACCACAGTAAAATCAGAGTATTAGCGTTTACATAGGTTACTTAGTGGCTTTGCAATCTTTGTAATAAGCTTCTGCCACTGGTGCCGAAATTTCGCGGAAAAAATCTGCTTTACGGCAGGAAACGTGCCATGTATTGCGAAACTGGTCGGTCAGCCAATCAGGGACTGGAGCTGGTCCTTACGAGGAGCTGGGCATGAGATGGTTGAGTCACGACCACAATGGCAGACGGACAAAGTTTGTAAACAAGTGAAAAACGCCCTAGCAAAAGAAAACAAGCTCCTCTGTCTGAGGAGGCAAAGAAGAGAAGAAGAGGAAAAACAAGAGTAAACCTTAGTCAGGCGTTCAAGAGATGGAGGGAGCTCTGTGACCAAAGAGGCTTCAAAACCGATGTCCAGCTAGCTTTCTTTCTAATGTATCAGTAAGTAACACGGCTAAATGTTAGCTAGACGAGAGAGGACTGTACTGTACTGGCTGCTAGTTAATTCCTAGCTGGCCAGCATCGCAAATCGCCGCAACCAGGGACCGGTTAGCAAGTGTTGGTCAGCTGACATCCTCATTGCCATTCTACAGCAGCCCTCGGACAGTGATAGCCCCCCCCCCCCCCCTCCGTTCTCTTCTCACGGAGGCAGCTATGGACGGACATCGCCCAGCTAAAGTGAACACTGGACTTTGTTTCCCTCTCAATTTGAACTCCAACTGGCCCCATGTGAGGGCAGCCTTCGCAGCTACTGGGCACCCAGCATCTCCGACCGGGAGAAGTGGAGTAAAATCCTCTCCTCTGCTCTGTTTGTCTGGTGAACGCCTCTCCTCTGTCAATACACTCTGCCAGCAATTTAATAATATTGATGCCAGTTGTAACATTTGAATGTTTTAGTAGTAAGCCATGTTCTAAGTGGGATAATGTATAGTGAGCCGGTGACTGTTGAAAAATAACTGCTGCGCATCAGGGTTCCATTCCCCTGTTGAGAGTTATTTTTCAACAGTCACCGGCTCACTATACATTATCCCTTACATGTCAATTGTTGTTTGTACTAATACTGTACACATTGGTATAATTTACTGTGAGGTGGTTGTACTGGTACTGTGCATTCTGGTATAATTATTTGCATTACTATTTGTTTTTTCTTCAGATAAATCTGATAATTGTTGCTCGGTCTCTTTACTCATTTATTTAGTAGACTGTCCACACACCTTCTCATTTTACATAGAGGTATACTGGTGGCTTTACAGCCTACATTTTATTGATTATAAATTTGGTTGTTGCGACAGTGCGAGCAACACCGCTGACACTAGGTGGTGCCAAGCTAAAAAAAAAATCCTATCTGTTGCCTCTTTAACTATAAAATGCACAGGCAGCCAGTGGAGTGAAGCCAGAATGGGTGTTATGTGCTCTCTCCTTTGTGTTCCAGTTAAAAGTCGTGCAGCAGCATTTTGAACCAGCTACCAGAGACAAAATAGAGGCATCGACTACTTTCGAATTGCTCCCTGGCAAGAATAGGTTTGACTTTTGCCAACCGCCTTAAATGATAAAAGCTGGACTTCCCGGTAGAGGTGAGTAGGGATGTCCGCCAGGACCAGGGGCAAGGATTTCTGTCCACCATGATTAAATGTAACTGGATCTTTGACCGAAAGTCGAAGGTCCAACAGCGTTTGGCAATCGTACACCAGTAGAGACTTTATCCCTTGAATGCCAAGGGTCAGAAACAACAAAATAATAAACAAAACCAACAGTGACAGAGGGCTAGCCATACACACTGGTACCATCTTGTCTAAATAAAGGATATATTTACTGCTATAT